>NC_069509.1:174869814-174949814 GCF_027579735.1 Bombina bombina | reverse complement strand
TTCACCCATCTTCTTATAATCCACAGTCTCCCCATACACATGGTGGATTTAAACTTACAGAATATATATAGCTATCTATATCTTTCTTTCTTTCTTTCTTTCTTTCTTTCATTCTCTATCCAACATCTATCTATCTATCCATCCATTATCTATCTCTATCCATCCACTATCTATGTATGTATCTATCTACCGATCTATCAATGTATCTATCTATCTATCTATTAATCCATCAATCTATCTATCTATCTATCTATCTATCGTCTATCCATCCATCATCTATCTATCTCTGTCCATCCACTATCTATGTATGTATCTATCTATCGATCTATCAATGTATCTATCTATTAATCCATCAATCAATCAATCAATCAATCAATCAATCAATCTATCTATCTATCTATCTATCTATCTGTATCAATCAATCTTTCTTTCTTTCTAGCTATTATCTATCTATCTATCTATCTATCTATATGTCTGCCTGTCTGAGTGCCTGCTTATTGCTAAATAATTTGTATTTTTATTGTGGATATTGAAATAATTAATTTCCTTTACAATGTATTGTACAAACTTACTGTATTACAGATTAAGCCCTTATACACCTTTTTGAAACTGTAGCTATTTACTGCTGGCTTTTTTTACACACGTATGAGGAATATGTTGAACTGATGCTTCAGCGAATGTCTTTCTCATGATTTTAAAGTATTTAATCATCACAAAGTGTGACACCCCCCGCAGTGCTTCGCTCCAGGTTGCCATGTGAACAATCAAAGGTACATTTAGTGATGCATAGGCATGAATGGCTGAAAATCAGCATTAATGTCAGTGGAGCCCCCTGGAAGCTATGAGAGGGAATGGTAATTAACCCACAATAATTACAAATCTTACCTAAAATAAAACTTAGTATTAAGCAGAGCAATTGTCATAGCCATTATATATTTATTTGCACAATATTTCATTTACTTGCTTATATGTGCACATCTTTATCAACAAGATATATTAAAAAAATATTACCCTAAAATTGGAACTGCACTTGTTGATCAAATACTTTGGGAATTAGATTAATTGTCAAATGATCTGCTAAATTAGATTAACTCTTTGTTTGCCAAAAACATCTGCCATGCTTTGCTACACAATAAGTTAAAATTACTTTACTACACCAAAAAAAAGCACTTTAGAACAAAATACGCCATTGTATCCTAGTACACAGGCATGCTGTTTGGGCAGGGCGAGAGAGGCACCTGCCCAGGGCCCTGAGCTTTGAGGGGCCCCGCAAAGTCAGACATGAGTTTATGAGAGGGTAGCATAGACATCCTGTATTTAGTTTATGGAGAAGTGTTTATGGTATCAGGAGGGGAAATCTATTGTGCTATTCCTTATACAGGTACAAATTCACAAATCCAGAATTCCAAAATCCAAACGTATCCAGAAATCTAAACGTTTTAATAAAAAAAAAAAATTAAAAAAAAGATCAAAAATTACTATTTTTCCCTTCCTGTAAATCACAATGTTCTCTGCCTGCGTCGTTAGTTTGGTTTTGTGTTCTAAAATGCAAATAATAGTCTATTTAAAACAGCAAATATTAACTTTCTGATTACAGGACTGTACTATCTTTCAAAGGGTATTATGCATACAAAAGTATTACAAATGATATAAAAGTTCCTTTAGGTTACACATATAAATTTTATTAGGACATGTAAATGACATAAGATGTTGTTGTTTAAACTTGGTCCCATTTTAAAGATGCAAATATTTAAAACTTCAAACTGTTACTTAAATCACAGTGTGAGACAGAGTGGCACAATGTTTTGAGTGTCTTCTCCAGATCAAACTATGGATAATAATTTTCACACTGTGAAATGGATGAACTTAGGATGCAGCATGACTATATAACATTAATCTGTCATGTTTTTATTATACACATTTCATTCTGAAAAAAATATTGAGAAAATGAGTATCCCAGTGCTCCCCTAGACAAAAATATGTTTGTACATTCTACGGACTAAACAATAAACAGGGCTGTTTCTTTTTTGTATGAGATGTGCCTGTCAGTCATCGAGCACTAATACAGCTGTATGAGATGTGCCTGTCAGTCATTGAGCACTAATACAGCTGTATGAGATGTGTCTGTCAGCCAGTGAGCACTAATACAGCTGTATGAGATGTGCCTGTCAGTCATTGAGCACTAATACAGCTGTATGAGATGTGCCTGTCAGTCATTGAGCACTAATACAGCTGTATGAGATGTGCCTGTCAGTCATTGAGCACTAATACAGCTGTATGAGATGTGTCTGTCAGTCAGTGAGCACTAATACAGCTGTATGAGATGTGTCTGTCAGTCAGTGAGCACTAATACAGCTGTATGAGATGTGTCTGTCAGTCAGTGAGCACTAATACAGCTGTATGAGATGTGTCTGTCAGCCAGTGAGCACTAATACAGCTGTATGAGATGTGCCTGTCAGTCATTGAGCACTAATACAGCTGTATGAGATGTGCCTGTCAGCCAGTGAGCACTAATACAGCTGTGTGAGATTTTCCTGTCAGCCAGTGAGCACTAATAGAGCTGTATGAGATGTGTCTGTCAGTCAGTGAGCACTAATACAGCTGTATGAGATGTGTCTGTCAGTCAGTGAGCACTAATACAGCTGTATGAGATGTGTCTGTCAGTCAGTGAGCACTAATACAGCTGTATGTGATGTGTCTGTCAGTCAGTGAGCATTAATACAGCTGCAGGGGCGTTTTTAGATTTTGTGCTGCCCTAGGCACTGAAAATTCTGTCCCCACCCCCCACACCACCCCAGGTTTAAGGCCTTTTTTTAGACATAATATTTTTGGGGCAGGGTGTAAAAAATAAAAAAAAAATAATGTCTTTTTAAGTAGATGTTCACCAGGGCTTGCATTCACTCTGGTCACACACACACACACAGATATATATATATATATATATATATATATATATATATATATATATATATATATATATATATATATATATACAGGTAGCCCTCAGTTTACGCCGGGGTTAGGTTCCAGAAGGAATGGTTGTAAATTGAAACTGTTGTAAATTGATACCCAGTTCATAATGTAAGTCAATGGGAAGTGAGGGAGTTAGGTTCCAGGCCCCTCTCAAAATTGGCATAAGTAACACCTAATACATTATTTTTAAAGTTTTGAAATGAAGACTTTATATGCTAAACAGCATTACAAACCTAATAAAATAATCACACAACACAGAATATATAATTAAACTAAGTTAAATGAACAAAAACATTTGCTAAACACCATTATAAACCTAATAAAATAATCACACAACACAGACTTCACTTTCATTTTTCGGCAAACAGTTCTTTCTATGCATTCCAATCTGGACTGATTTATAGACAGGAAGATCTTGTTTCTTTGAAATCTGCTTGATAGCTCAGGTCTGGTTAAACTGATTAATTTCAGCTTGCTTGGCTTTGCTGCAACACAAGCGAACAGCCCAACCTACTGGCTATTTTAATAAATGCACTGCTTCTCAATGCTTTTCAATAGCAGTCACAAGGTTGTTATTCTGAAACGGTGTAAATTGAACCATTGTAAAACGAGTCAGCGAGCACTAATACAGCTGTATGAGATGTGTCTGTCAGCCAGTGAGCACTAACACAGCTGTATGAGATGTGTCAGTCAGCCAGTGAGCGCTAGTACAGCTGTATGAGATAACTGTCAGTTAGTGAGCACTAATACAGCTGTATGAGATGTACTTGTCAGTCAGTGAGCTCTAATACAGCTGTATGAGATGTACTTGTCAGTCAGTGAGCTCTAATACAGCTGTATGAGATGTACCTGTCAGCCAGTGATCACTAATACAGCTGTATGAGATGTGTCTGTCAGCCAGTGAGCGCTAATACAGCTGTATGAGATGTACCTGTCAGTCAGTGAGCACTAAGACAGCTGTATGAGATGTGTCTGTCAGCCAGTGAGCGCTAATACAGTTGTATGTGATATGCCTGTCAGCCAGTGAGCACTAATACAGCTGTATGAGATGTGCCTGTTAGCCAGTGAGCACTAATACAGCTGTATGAGATGTGCCTGTCAGCCAGTGAGCACTAATACAGCTGTATGAGATGTACCTGTCTGAGCACTAATACAGCTGTATGAGATGTGCCTGTCAGCCAGTGAGCACTAATACAGCTTATGAGATGTGTCTGTCAGTCAGTGAGCACTAATACAGCTGTATGAGATGTGTCTGTCAGTCAGTGAACATTAATACAGCTGTATGGGATGTGCCTGTCTGAGCACTAATACAGCTGTATGAGATGTGCCTGTCAGCCAGTGAGCACTAATACAGCTGTATGAGATGTACCTGTCTGAGCACTAATACAGCTGTATGAGATGTGCCTGTCAGCCAGTGAGCACTAATACAGCTTATGAGATGTGTCTGTCAGTCAGTGAGCACTAATAGAGCTGTATGAGGGGTGTCTGTCAGTCAGTGGGCACTAATACAGCTGTATGAGATGTGCCTGTCTGAGCACTAATACAGCTGTATGAGATGTGTCTGTCAGCCAGTGAGCACTAATACAGCTGTATGAGATGTACCTGTCTGAGCACTAATACAGCTGTATGAGATGTGCCTGTCAGCCAGTGAGCACTAATACAGCTTATGAGATGTACCTGTCAGTCAGTGAGCACTAAGACAGCTGTATGAGATGTGTCTGTCAGCCAGTGAGCGCTAATACAGTTGTATGTGATATGCCTGTCAGCCAGTGAGCACTAATACAGCTGTATGAGATGTGCCTGTTAGCCAGTGAGCACTAATACAGCTGTATGAGATGTGCCTGTCAGCCAGTGAGCACTAATACAGCTGTATGAGATGTGCCTGTCTGAGCACTAATACAGCTGTATGAGATGTGCCTGTCAGCCAGTGAGCACTAATACAGCTGTATGAGATGTGTCTGTCAGTCAGTGAGCACTAATACAGCTTTATGAGATGTGTCAGTCAGTGAGCACTAATACAGCTGTATGAGATGTGTCAGTCAGTCAGTGAGCACTAATACAGCTGTATGAGATGTGTCTGTCAGTCAGTGAGCACTAATACAGCTGTATGAGATGTGTCTGTCAGCCAGTGAGCACTAATACAGCTGTATGTGATATGCCTGTCAGCCAGTGAGCACTAATACAGCTGTATGAGATGTGCCTCTCAGCCAGTGAGCACTAATACAGCTGTATGAGATGTGACTGTTAGCCAATGAGCACTAATACATTTGTATGAGATGTGCCTGTCAGTCAGTGAGCACTAATACAGTTGTATGGGATGTGTCTGTCAGTCAGTGAGCACTAATACAGCTGTATGTGATGTGTCTGTCAGTCAGTGAGCACTAATACAGCAGTATGTTATGTGTCTGTCAATCAGTGAGCACTAATACAGCTGTATGAGATGTGATTGTCAGTCAGTGAGCACTAATACAGCTGTATGTGATGTGTCTGTCAGTCAGTGAGCACTAATACAGCTGTATGAGATGTGTCTGTCAGTCAGTGAGCACTAATACAGCTGTATGAGATGTGCCTGTTAGTCAGTGAGCACTAATACAGCTGTATGATATGTGCCTGTCAGCCAGTGAGCACTAATACAGCTGTATGAGATGTGTCAGTCAGTGAGCACTAATACAGCTGTATGAGATGTGTCTGTCAGTCAGTGAGCACTAATACAGCTGTATGAGATGTGTCTGTCAATCAGTGAGCACTAATACAGCTGTATGTGATGTGTCTGTCAGTCAGTAAGCATTAATACAGCTGTATGAGATGTGTCTGTCAGCCAGTGTGCACTAATACAGCTGCATGAGATGTGTGTGTCAGTCAGTAAGCATTAATACAGCTGTATGGGATGTGCCTGTCAGTCAGTGAGCACTAATACAGCTGTATGTTATGTGTCTGTCAATCAGTGAGCACTAATACAGCTGTATGAGATGTGCCTGTCAGCCAGTGAGCGCTAATACAGCTGTATGAGATGTGCCTGTCAGCCAGTGAGCGCTAATACAGCTGTATGAGATGTGCCTGTCAGCCAGTGAGCGCTAATACACTGTATGTGATGTGTCTGTCAGTTAGTGAGCACTAATACAGCTGTATGAGGTGTGCCTGTCAGTCAGTGAGCACTAATACAGCTGTATGAGATGTGCCTGTCAGCCAGTGAGCACTTATATAGCTGTATGAGATGTGTTTGTCAGACAGTGAGTGCTAATACAGCTGTATGAGATGTGTCTGTCAGCCAGTGAGCGTTTATACAGCTGTATCAGATGTATCTGTCAGCCAGTGAGCATTAATACAGCTGTATGAGATGAGCCTGTCAATCAGTGAGCACTAATACAGCTGCATGAGATGTGTCTGTCAATCAGTGAGCACTAATACAGCTGTATGAGATGTGTCTGTCAATCAGTGAGCACTAATACAGCTGTATGAGATGAGCCTGTCAGTCAGCGAGCACTGATACAGCTGTATGAGATGTGTTTGTCAGCCAGTGAGCTCTAATACAGCTGTATGAGATGTACCTAACAGTCAGTGGGCACTAATACAGCTGTATGAGATGTGTCTGTCAGCCAGTGAGCGCTAATACAGCTGTATGAGATGTGTCTGTCAGCCAGTGAGCACTAATACAGCTGTATGAGATGTGTCTGTCAGTCAGTGAGCACTAATACAGCTGTATGAGATGTGTCTGTCAGCCAGTGAGCGCTAATACAGCTGTATGAGATGTGTCTGTCAGCCAGTGAGCACTAATACAGCTGTATGAGATGTGTCTGTCAGTCAGTGAACATTAATACAGCTGTATGGGATGTACCTGTCAGTCAGTGAGCACTAATACAGCTGTATGAGATGTACTTGACAGTCATTGAGCACTAATACAGCTGTATGAGATGTGCCTGTCAGTCAGTGAGCACTAATACAGCTGTATGAGATGTGCCTGTCAGCCAGTGAGCTCTAATACAGCTGTATGATATGTACCTGTCCGTCAGTGAGCACTAATCCAGCTGTATGAGATGTACCTGACAGTCATTGAGCACTAATACAGCTGTATGAGATGTGCCTGTCAGTCAGTGAGCACTAATACAGCTGTATGAGATGTGTCTGTCAGCCAGTGAGCACTAATACAGCTGTATGAGATGTGCCTGTCAGACAGTGAGCACTAATACAGCTCTATGAGATGTGTCAGTCAGTGAGCTCTAATACAGCTGTATGAGATGTGCCTGTCAGTCAGTGAGCACGAATACAGCTGTATGAGATGTGTCTGTCAGCCAGTGAGCACTAATACAAATGTATGAGATGTGTCTGTCAGACAGTGAGCACTATTACAGCTGTATGATATGTCTGTCAGTCAGTGAGCACTAATACAGCTGTATCATGTGATGTGCCTGTCAGCCAGTGAGCGCTTATACAGCTGTATCAGATGTGTCTGTCAGCCAGTGAGCATTAATACAGCTGTATGAGATGAGCCTGTCAGTCAGCGAGCACTGATACAGCTGTATGAGATGTGCCTGTCAGCCAGTGAGCGCTAATACAGCTGTATGAGATGTACCTGTCAGCCAGTGAGCACTAATACAGCTGTATGAGATGTGCCTGTCAGTCAGTGAGCATTAATACAGCTGTATGAGATGTACCTGTCAGTCAGTGAGCACTGATACAGCTGTATGAGATGTGCTTGTCAGTCAGTGAGCATTAATACAGCTGTATGAGATGTACCTGTCAGTCAGTGAGCACTGATACAGCTGTATGAGATGTACCTGTCAGTCAGTGAGCACTAATACAGCTGTATGAGATGTGCTTGTCAGTCAGTGAGCACTAATACAGCTGTATGAGATGTGCCTGTCAGTCAGTGAGCATTAATACAGCTGTATGAGATGTGTCTGTCATTCAGTGAGCGCTAATACAACTGTATGAGATGTGTCTGTCAGCCAGTGAGCACTAATACAGCTGTATGAGATGCAACTGTCAGCCAGTGAGCACTAATACAGCTGTATGAGATGTGTCTGTCAGCCAGTGAGCACTAATACAGCTGTATGAGATGTGCCTGTCAGCCAGTGAGCACTAATACAGCTGTATGAGATGTGCCTGTCAGTCAGTGAGCACTAATACAGCTGTATGAGATGTGCCTGTCAGTCAGTGAGCACTAATACAGCTGTATGAGATGTGCCTGTCAGTCAGTGAGCACTAATACAGCTGTATGAGATGTGCTTGTCAGTCAGTGAGCGCTAATACAGCTGTATGAGATGTGCCTGTCAGCCAGTGAGCACTAATACAGCTGTATGAGATGTGCCTGTCAGCCAGTGAGCACTAATACAGCTGTATGAGATGTGTCTGTCAGTCAGTGAGCATTAATACAGCTGTATGAGATGTGTCTGTCAGCCAGTGAGCACTAATACAGCTGTATGAGATGTGCCTGTCAGTCAGTGAGCACTAATACAGCTGTATGAGATGTGTCTGTCAGCCACTGAGCACTAATACAGCTGTATGAGATGTGTCTGTCAGTCAGTGAGCACTAATACAGCTGTATGAGATGTGTCTGTCAGCCAGTGAGCACTAATACAGCTGTATGAGATGTGACTGTCAGTTAGTGAGCACTAATACAACTGTATGAGATGTGCCTGTCAGTCAGTGAGCACTAATACAGCTGTATGAGATGTGTCTGTCAGCCAGTGAGCACTAATACAGCTGTATGAGATGTGTCTGTCAGTCAGTGTGCACTAATACAGCTGTATGAGATGTACCTGTCAGCCAGTGAGCACTAGTACAGCTGTATGAGATGTGCCTGTCAGTCAGTGAGCATTAATACAGCTGTATGAGATGTACCTGTCAGCCAGTGAGCACTAATACAGCTGTATGAGATGTGCTTGTCAGTCAGTGAGCACTAATACAGCTGTATGAGATGTGTCTGTCTGCCAGTGAGCGCTAATACAGCTGTATGAGATGTACCTGTCAGTCAGTGAGCTCTAATACAGCTGTATGAGATGTGCCTGTCAGTTAGTGAGCACGAATACAGCTGTATGAGATGTGACTGTCAGTCAGTGAGCGCTAATACAGCTGTATGAGATGTGTCTGTCAGCCAGTGAGCACTAATACAACTGTATGAGATGTGTCTGTCAGACAGTGAGCACTATTACAGCTGTATGATTTGTCTGTCAGTCAGTGAGCACTAATACAGCTGTATGAGATGTACCTGTCAGTCAGTGAGCACTAATACAGCTGTATGAGAAGTGTCTGTCAGTCAGTGAGCACTAATACAGCTGTATGAGATGTGTCTGTAAGTCAGTGAGCGCTTATACAGCTGTATCAGATGTGTCTGTCAGCCAGTGAGCATTAATACAGCTGTATGAGATGTACCTGTCAGTCAGTGAGCACTAATACAGCTGTATGAGAAGTGTCTGTCAGTCAGTGAGCACTAATACAGCTGTATGAGATGTGTCTGTAAGTCAGTGAGCGCTAATACAGCTGTATGAGATGTACCTGTCAGCCAGTGAGCACTAATACAGCTGTATGAGATGTACCTGACAGTCAGTGGGCACTAATACAGCTGTATGAGATGTGCCTGTCAGTCAGTGAGCATTAATACAGCTGTATGAGATGTACCTGTCAGTCAGTGAGCACTGATACAGCTGTATGAGATGTACCTGACAGTCATTGAGCACTAATACAGCTGTATGAGATGTGCCTGTCAGTCAGTGAGCATTAATACAGCTGTATGAGATGTGTCTGTCAGCCAGTGAGCTCGAATACAGCTGTATGAGATGTACCTGTCAGTCAGTGAGCTCTAATACAGCTGTATGTGATGTGTCTGTCAGCCAGTGAGCACTAATACAGCTGTATGAGATGTACCTGTCAGTCAGTGAGCTCTAATACAGCTGAATGAGATGTACCTGTCAGTCAGTGAGCGCTAATACAGCTGTATGAGATGTGCCTGTCAGCCAGTGAGTACTAATACTGCTGTATGAGATGTGCATGTCAGCCAGTGAGCACTAATACAGCTGTATGAGATGTGTCTGTCAGTCAGTGAGCACTAATACAGCTGTATGAGATGTACCTGTCAGTCAGTGAGTACTAATACAGCTGTATGAGATGTGTCTGTCAGCCGATGAGCGCTAATACAGCTGTATGAGATGTGTCTGTCAGCCAGTGAGCATTAATACAGCTGTATGTGATGTGCCTGTCAGCCAGTGAGCACTAATACAGCTGTATGAGATGTGCCTGTCAGTCAGTGAGCACTAATACAGCTGTATGAGATGTGTCTGTCAGTCAGTGAGTACTAATACAGCTGTATGAGATGTGCATGTCAGCCAGTGAGCACTAATACAGCTGTATGAGATGTGTCTGTCAGCCGATGAGCACTAATACAGCTGTATGAGATGTGTCTGTCAGCCAGTGAGCATTAATACAGCTGTATGAGATGTGTCTGTCAGCCAGTGAGCTCTAATACAGCTGTATGAGATGTGTCTGTCAGCCAGTGAGCACTAATACAGCTGTATGAGATGTGCCTGTCAGCCAGTGAGCACTAATACAGCTGTATGAGATGTGCCTGTCAGTCAGTGAGCACTAATACAGCTGTATGAGATGTGTTTGTCAGCCAGTGAGCACTAATACAGCTGTATGAGATGTGTCTGTCAGCCAGTGAGCACTTATACAGCTGTATGAGATGTACCTGTCATTCAGTGAGCACTAATACAGCTGTATGAGATGTACCTGTCAGCCAGTGAGCACTAATACAGCTGTATGAGATGTGTCTGTAAGCTGGTGAGCACTTATACAGCTGTATGAGATGTACCTGTCATTCAGTGAGCACTAATACAGCTGTATGAGATGTGCTTGTCAGTCAGTGAGCACTAATACAGCTCTATGAGATGTGCCTGTCAGTCAGTGAGCACTAATACAGCTGTAGGAGATGTGCCTGTCAGCCAGTGAGCACTAATACAGCTGTATGAGATATGCCTGTCAGCCTGTGAGCACTAATACAGCTGTATGAGATGTGCCTGTCAACCAGTGAGCACTAATACAGCTGTATGAGATGTGCCTGTCAGCCAGTGAGCGCTAATACAGCTGTATGAGATGAGCCTGTCAGCCAGTGAGCACTAATACAGCTGTATGAGATGTGCCTGTCAGCCAGTGAGCACTAATACAGCTGTATGAGATATGCCTGTCAGCCTGTGAGCACTAATACAGCTGTATGAGATGTGCCTGTCAACCAGTGAGCACTAATACAGCTGTATGAGATGTGTCTGTCAGTCAGTGAGCTCTAATACAGCTGTATGAGATGTACCTGTCAGTCAGTGAGCTCTAATACAGCTGTATGAGATGTACCTGTCAGTCAGTGAGCTCTAATACAGCTGTATGAGATGTACCTGTCAGCCAGTGAGCACTAATACAGCTGTATGAGATGTGCCTGTCAGTCAGTGAGCACTAATACAGCTGTATGAGATGTGCTTGTCAGTCAGTGAACATTAATACAGCTTTATGAGATGTGTCTGTCAGTCAGTGAGCACTAATACAGCTGTATGAGATGTGACTGTCAGCCAGTGAGCGCTAATACAGCTGTATGTGATGTGTCTGTCAGCCAGTGAGCACTAATACAGCTGTATGAGATGTGCCTGTCAGTCAGTGAGCACTAATACAGCTGTATGAGATGTGTCTGTCAGCCAGTGAGCACTAATACAGCTGTATGAGATGTGTCTGTCAGCCAGTGAACACTAATACAGCTGTATGAGATGTGCCTGTCAGTCAGTGAGCACTGATACAGCTGTATGAGATGTGCCTGTCAGTCAGTAAGCACTAATACAGCTGTATGAGATGTGTGTCAGCCAGTGAGCACTAATACAGCTGTGTGAGATGTGTCTGTCAGTGAGCACTAATACAGCTGTATGAGATGTGCCTGTCAGCCAGTGAGCACTAATACAGCTGTATGAGATGTGTCTGTCAGTCAGTGAGCACTTATACAGCTGTATGAGATGTGTCTGTCAGTCAGTGAGCACTAATACAGCTGTATAAGATGTGTCTGTCAGCCAGTGAGCACTAATACAGCTGTATGAGATGTGTCTGTCAGCCAGTGAGCACTAATACAGCTGTATGAGATGTGTCTGTCAGCCAGTGAGCACTAATACAGCTGTATGAGATGAGCCTGTCAGCCAGTGAGCACTAATACAGCTGTATGAGATGTGTCTGTCAGTCAGTGAGCACTAATACAGCTGTATGAGATGTGTCTGTCAGCCAGTGAGCACTAATACAGCTGTATGAGATGTGACTGTCAGTTAGTGAGCACTAATTCAGCTGTATGAGATGTGTCTGTCAGCCAGTGAGCACTAATACAGCTGTATGGGATGTGCCTGTCAGCCAGTGTGCACTAATACAGCTGTATGAGATGTGCCTGTCAACCAGTGAGCACTAATACAGCTGTATGAGATGTACCTGTCAGCCAGTGAGCACTAATACAGCTGTATGAGATGTGCTTGTCAGTCAGTGAGCACTAATACAGCTGTATGAGATGTGTCTGTCAGCCAGTGAGCGCTAATACAGCTGTATGAGATGTACCTGTCAGTCAGTGAGCTCTAATACAGCTGTATGAGATGTGCCTGTCAGTCAGTGAGCACGAATACAGCTGTATGAGATGTTTTTTTACAAAGAGAAGGTTACCAATGGCACTACTGGTGTAAAAGAGACCTGCCTGGTTTGGTATCTAGCTGGCTGGAATAGCCTTATATCTAGATGGCCTATTAATGCGGCTAAATATGGGTGCTGTGTGTAAGTCCTTGAATTTCTACTACCAAAAGAAGAAAGTATACACAGAAATAGCACTCCCAGGTCACATAGAAATGATAAAATGATAAATTAAATGTAGTCCAACGATGGAATGTGGGGAGACAGAAACTTAACTAAAATTAAAATATAACTTTTATTGGGGTTTATAGATAAAACATAGGAAAAATAGAATTTTAAAATTACTCTCAAGCTTCGGCTGTAGTCAAATAAAATAGTATGGCAATAATACGTTTACAAAGAGGGAAACACGAGATACTCTTAGGTTAGGTTTGTCTGTTAGAATTTTAGCTTGCTTCTCCAATGTGATCAGAGAAAAAGAACTATTTGTTATATTACTGAATAGAACGTGAATACAGGTCCAAGACAACCTATATTTATCAAAAATGGTTAATCTAGACCACTCAGGTGTTGAAGGATTCTACACCTTAGTATATTAAGTGGATGATATCCACTTCTGTTAGCTATGGTAAACACTGGTCCTTTGTATTAGGTAAGTAGATTGCCCAGGTGCTATTACAGAGCTGCTTGTATACATTTAAACACAAAATAATAATAACCGTTGTGTATGGCTATTAAGACTGTGCCAATGACAGTTCGATAATGTATGGTATGTAATTCAATAGAATGCTTTCATACGGGGTGACACTCAGTACAACAAATGTGATAACATGGATTATATTATTTCCGAGGTTGCAGCTGATTTTTCAAAGCGGATATATGCTTAGAGTCAGAATTACTGATTATCACAGTTTGTGTAGCAACCTACTAAGAAAAGTTGTATGGCTCATATACTGTCCACACAATTATTTTATACCACAGCTGTTGTAAAAATCATTGGTATAATCATATTTATTTATTGGCTATAGGTACAGTAAGTGTTGGCTGCCTAGATTATACGTCATTTAGTCACCATACAAGTTGTGAGTATTAAAGGTATTGTCTTGGCTCAGTTGCACTAGCAAGTTTATACAGCATGAATTAATAATTTATGTATCTAAAATTACACCTTAGTAATAGGTCATTGGCTAGAGGTGTATTCGTAATTACAAGTGGTGTTTCGATACAATTATTCTTTCTGATCAGAGCAGGGGTGATACTATATCCGTATGGTTATATAAGAGCAAACATCTCGTTGAGCATGTATTCACTTTGTTTCAACTGAGACTGAGTGCCTTAATAGTTGCAGGTGTTACTATGTATTTAAATTCTAATATACGTTGGATAACTATATTAATGATATCTGTCTAAATGGTTGTAGTGAGTCACTGACTTCGTAGCCTTTATTGATATCAGTGCCTGTGTGACATGAAGCACTTTGCGGTACCTTATATGAAGTAAAACTAAAATGCCGTTTTATTATTATTTGAGCGGCTAAATGCAATTAATTAGCGAATTAACCGCAACGCGGCTGTTGTCTGGAACCTGCCTTGTCGTGGCGTTAATAACACTTGTGTAACAATAGAGGCCACTGAATTTAAACCAGATGGAAAAAACTGAAGTTGTAAAATGTAACTTCGTTAACAGTGTAGTCGCTTTGTTTAAGATACGCTGGGTACTAATTCTTAGTTATACTTGACACTTGAATAGAGTGTCAAATCTATAAGAAATGCACCATGCTATATTGTGCTTTTGTGCAATTGGTTAAATTTTTGTGCTGGTTACTTGTTCAAATTGTAATCTATTAAGTGAGATTTAGTGCGGTTGCACCGCTTGCATCATTGCCAAACAAGTAATAAATGTACCTCTTGCACTTGCGCTTGCTTACGGTATAGGGTTACAGGTAATACCATCGGCTTACCATTGCATGCTGGTTAGTCAAAAAAATATATAATTTAGCAGATGTGACTTGTCTTTCAACACACTGTTGTTTGACATTAATAACCCACGGACTCCCTGCACTGAAACTATGTCAGCAATTCACTTCTCACTGCATTGAATGTTGTGTTTGCACTTGCTAGTGATTGAAATATTGAGTGTGCTACCCGGTGTGGTCAGGAATTGCCTGTAAGAAAGAGCATTCTGGCATACCTAGATACTTAGTATTTAAATATAGAGTAAATAATGCCAATTATTGTACACTTGCCAGATATGGCTATTACATATATGTGAACAATTATAAATGCATTCTGGACTAGTGCCTGAAAAGACTACAGTAATAAGTTCGAAAGCTTAAGGCTTACTAAAAACACAAGAGCTACCTAGATACTTAGTATTTAAATATAGAGTAAATAATGCCAATTATTGTACACTTGTAACATGTTTCGCCACATAACGTGGCTATCTCAAAGGCACCTTTGAGAAAGCCACGTTATGTGGCGAAACATGTTAGGGACGCTAGGGCAATGGTGAGGAGTCCTAGGAGCTCATGTGTTTTTAGTAAGCCTTAAGCTTTCGAACTTATTACTGTAGTCTTTTCAGGCACTAGTCCAGAATGCATTTATAATTGTTCACATATATGTAATAGCCATATCTGGCAAGTGTACAATAATTGGCATTATTTACTCTATATTTAAATACTAAGTATCTAGGTATGCCAGAATGCTCTTTCTTACAGGCAATTCCTGACCACACCGGGTAGCACACTCAATATTTCAATCACTAGCAAGTGCAAACACAACATTCAATGCAGTGAGAAGTGAATTGCCGACATAGTTTCAGTGCAGGGAGTCCGTGGGTTATTAATGTCAAACAACAGTGTGTTGAAAGACAAGTCACATCTGCTAAATTATATATTTTTTTGACTAACCAGCATGCAATGGTAAGCCGATGGTATTACCTGTAACCCTATACCGTAAGCAAGCGCAAGTGCAAGAGGTACATTTATTACTTGTTTGGCAATGATGCAAGCGGTGCAACCGCACTAAATCTCACTTAATAGATTACAATTTGAACAAGTAACCAGCACAAAAATTTAACCAATTGCACAAAAGCACAATATAGCATGGTGCATTTCTTATAGATTTGACACTCTATTCAAGTGTCAAGTATAACTAAGAATTAGTACCCAGCGTATCTTAAACAAAGCGACTACACTGTTAACGAAGTTACATTTTACAACTTCAGTTTTTTCCATCTGGTTTAAATTCAGTGGCCTCTATTGTTACACAAGTGTTATTAACGCCACGACAAGGCAGGTTCCAGACAACAGCCGCGTTGCGGTTAATTCGCTAATTAATTGCATTTAGCCGCTCAAATAATAATAAAACGGCATTTTAGTTTTACTTCATATAAGGTACCACAAAGTGCTTCATGTCACACAGGCACTGATATCAATAAAGGCTACGAAGTCAGTGACTCACTACAACCATTTCGACAGATATCATTAATATAGTTATCCAACGTATATTAGAATTTAAATACATAGTAACACCTGCAACTATTAAGGCACTCAGTCTCAGTTGAAACAAAGTGAATACATGCTCAACGAGATGTTTGCTCTTATATAACCATACGGATATAGTATCACCCCTGCTCTGATCAGAAAGAATAATTGTATCGAAACACCACTTGTAATTACGAATACACCTCTAGCCAATGACCTATTACTAAGGTGTAATTTTAGATACATAAATTATTAATTCATGCTGTATAAACTTGCTAGTGCAACTGAGCCAAGACAATACCTTTAATACTCACAACTTGTATGGTGACTAAATGACGTATAATCTAGGCAGCCAACACTTACTGTACCTATAGCCAATAAATAAATATGATTATACCAATGATTTTTTACAACAGCTGTGGTATAAAATAATTGTGTGGACATTATATGAGCCATACAACTTTTCTTAGTAGGTTGCTACACAAACTGTGATAATCAGTAATTCTGACTCTAAGCATATATCCGCTTTGAAAAATCAGCTGCAACCTCGGAAATAATATAATCCATGTTATCACATTTGTTGTACTGAGTGTCACCCTGTATGAAAGCATTCTATTGAATTACATACCATACATTATCGAACTGTCATTGGCACAGTCTTAATAGCCATACACAACGGCTATTATTATTTTGTGTTTAAATGTATACAAGCAGCTCTGTAATAGCACCTGGGCAATCTACTTACCTAATACAAAGGACCAGTGTTTACCATAGCTAACAGAAGTGGATATCATCCACTTAATATAATAAGGTGTAGAATCCTTCAACACCTGAGTGGTCTAGATTAACCATTTTTGATAAATATAGGTTGTCTTGGACCTGTATTCACGTTCTATTCAGTAATATAACGAATAGTTCTTTTTCTCTGATCACACATCTTATACAGCTGTATGAGATGTGTCTGTCAGCCAGTGAGCCCTAATACAGCTGTATGAGATGTACCTGTCAGTCAGTGAGCTCTAATACAGCTGTATGAGATGTGCCTGTCAGTCAGTGAGCACGAATACAGCTGTATGAGATGTGCCTGTCAGCCAGTGAGCACTAATACAGCTGTATGAGATGTGCCTGTCAGTCAGTGAGCTCTAATACAGCTGTATGAGATGTGCCTGTCAGTCAGTGAGCACGAATACAGCTGTATGAGATGTCCCTGTCAGCCAGTGAGCACTAATACAGCTGTATGAGATGTGCCTGTCAGTCAGTGAGCACTAATACAGCTGTATGAGATGTGTCTGTCAGCCAGTGAGTACTAATACAGCAGTATGAGATGTGCCTGTCAGCCAGTGAGCCCTAATACAGCTGTATGAGATGTACCTGTCAGTCAGTGAGCTCTAATACAGCTGTATGAGATGTGCCTGTCAGTCAGTGAGCACGAATACAGCTGTATGAGATGTGCCTGTCAGCCAGTGAGCACTAATACAGCTGTATGAGATGTGCCTGTCAGTCAGTGAGTTCTAATACAGCTGTATGAGATGTGCCTGTCAGTCAGTGAGCACGAATACAGCTGTATGAGATGTGCCTGTCAGCCAGTGAGCACTAATACAGCTGTATGAGATGTGCCTGTCAGTCAGTGAGCACTAATACAGCTGTATGAGATGTGTCTGTCAGCCAGTGAGCGCTAATACAGCTGTATGTGATATGCATGTCAGTCAGTGAGCACTAATACAGCTATATGAGGTGTGCCTGTCAGCCAGTGAGCACCAATACAGCTGTATGAGATGTGCCTGTCAGCCAGTGAGCACCAATACAGCTGTATGAGATGTGTCTGTCAGCCAGTGAGCACTAATACAGCTGTATGAGATGTGTCTGTCAGTCAGTGAGCACTAATACAGCTGTAAGATGTGTCTGTCAGTCAGTGAGCACTAATACAGCTGTATGAGATGTGCCTGTCAGCCTGTGAGCACTAATACAGCTGTATGAGATGTGCCTGTCAACCAGTGAGCACTAATACAGCTGTATGAGATGTACCTGTCATTCAGTGAGCACTAATACAGCTGTATGAGATGTACCTGTCAGCCAGTGAGCACTAATACAGCTGTATGAGATGTGTCTGTCAGCCAGTGAGCACTAATACAGTTGTATGAGGTGTGTCTGTTAGCCAGTGAGCACTAAAACAGCTGTATGACATGTGCCTGTCAGCCAGTGAGCACTAATACTGCTATATGAGGTGTGCCTGTCAGCCAGTGAGCACCAATACAGCTGTATGAGATGTGTCTGTCAGCCAGTGAGCAATAATACAGCTGTATGAGATGTACCTGTCAGCCAGTGAGCTCTAATACAGCTGTATGAGATGTGCCTGTCAGTCAGTGAGCACGAATACAGCTGTATGAGATGTGCCTGTCAGCCAGTGAGCACTAATACAACTGTATGAGATGTGCCTGTCAGTCAGTGAGCACTAATACAGCTGTATGAGATGTGTCTGTCAGCCAGTGAGCGCTAATACAGCTGTATGTGATATGTATGTCAGTCAGTGAGCACTAATACAGCTATCTGAGGTGTGCCTGTCAGCCAGTGAGCACCAATACAGCTGTATGAGATGTGCCTTTCAGCCAGTGAGCACCAATACAGCTGTATGAGATGTGTCTGTCAGCCAGTGAGCACTAATACAGCTGTATGAGATGTGTCTGTCAGTCAGTGAGCACTAATACAGCTGTAAGATGTGTCTGTCAGTCAGTGAGCACTAATACAGCTGTATGAGATGTGCCTGTCAGCCTGTGAGCACTAATACAGCTGTATGAGATGTGCCTGTCAACCAGTGAGCACTAATACAGCTGTATGAGATGTACCTGTCATTCAGTGAGCACTAATACAGCTGTATGAGATGTACCTGTCAGCCAGTGAGCACTAATACAGCTGTATGAGATGTGTCTGTCAGCCAGTGAGCACTAATACAGCTGTATGAGATGTGCCTGTCAGTCAGTGAGCACTAATACAGCTGTATGAGATGTACCTGTCAGTCAGTGAGTACTAATACAGCTGTATGAGATGTGTCTGTCAGCCGATGAGCGCTAATACAGCTGTATGAGATGTGTCTGTCAGCCAGTGAGCATTAATACAGCTGTATGTGATGTGCCTGTCAGCCAGTGAGCACTAATACAGCTGTATGAGATGTGCCTGTCAGCCAGTGAGCACTAATACTGCTATATGAGGTGTGCCTGTCAGCCAGTGAGCACCAATACAGCTGTATGAGATGTGTCTGTCAGCCAGTGAGCAATAATACAGCTGTATGATGTGGCAAACCTAGCCACTTCTGGACTATAACGTAAGAAAGCTTGTCTATAGGCTGTATATTGTGCTAGGTAGATGTGACAGACCCTTCTGTCAGCACTGAAAGAATTAACTGTGTTCAGCTTTAGCCTCAACTATTGTGCACTGTCATTAATGTTATTAATACACAGTCCATTGTTTAATCACCCTCAGAGAGCAAATGCTTAGGTGATAAGAAAAGCCAAATGTATCTTGTGTTTAAATTGTTATCAGCTTAAGCAAGGTAAATCTATTGTATCATGTCAAGGGTGTGTTCCCTTCATCTAATGTACAACATTCTTTCAACCCCCCTTCTGGGGGGGGTCAGACCTGCATAAATACTGGGCATATGAGCCTTAATAAAAGTCATTCTGTTTTAAAACCTGAAAACTGGCTGGGTTGTGAATTGCTGATTCCCTATGCAGGACATTGTTCCCTGGTGTTAACCCTTGGTATCCGGTTGGTACCGTTACAATTGGTGGCAAGCGACGGAATGAACCTTATCGCCCAGAAGAGCAACTACACAAGCCAGTAACCTCAGGAAGAGGGGGATTACTACAATACTGACTAAGATGGAAGGAGTACCAGGGACCGAAGTGAATGGAGATGGATTATTCTAAGCTAAAGAGACAAACGTTAAAGGAACTGCTAGAAGCCAGGGGAAAGATAGGCAGCAGCAAACCCAAGGCTATATTAATTGCTGAGCTGATGGAGGGAGACAGAGCTCGCAGCGCTACGCCTCCAGCAGCCATGGAGGAGACCCTATACCAGAGGGAAATGAGGACCAGGCTGGAATTTTTACCCCAACCTGTACCACGGGATATGCTATCCGTGGTAATGGCAGATGTGCAGGAGTACGTGATGGCACACAGTCCGCGGAATGCATCCTCCCGAGCAGAATCCATTTTGGACGCACTCAGCAACCCAGTAAGACCTAAAATCCCATACCATGCATTTAAAATGTTTTGTGAGGAGAAGGATGAGATCGATGGGTATTTACAGGATTTTGAGAGACTGTGCGAGTTACATGATTTGGAGCAGTCCGTATGGGTGCCGGTGCTAGCAGGCAAGCTAGCCGGTAGGGCAGCGGAAGCGTATCGCGCTGTACCCAGGGAGGACAGCAAGGATTACGCTAAAGTGAAGAGAGCGATCTTGGAAAGATATGCCATTACCTCAGAGGCATACCGGCGCAAGTTTAGAGGCCTGCGCAAGCCAGAAAGAGATTCACATGCAGAGTGGGCCCACAAGCTGGATCAAGCATCTCAAGGGTGGATACAGGCCAGCCAAGCTACCACCATGGAAGAATTGCGACAACTGATGCTGTTGGAGCAATTCTTTAACGGCTTGTCCCCAGAAGCCCAAGAATGGGTGAGAGATCGAAAACCCCTCACCTTAACCGAAGCAGCCAGATTAGCAGACCAGCATTTTGATGCCAGGAGGCACCATGGACTACAGCCTAACCACGGACGGGCTAATATACAATGCCACACCTGCAAGCAGTGGGGACATATGGCACGTGAGTGCACCCAAAATCGGAGCAGACAAGCTTGGAACCAGGTCAGACAGAACCAGGCCCCAAGGGCGGCTGCTCACCATTACCAAACGGAGCCAGCCGCTCATGAGGTGTTGAGCACCCAAGCCGAGGAACCCCTGGGAATTCTGCATGAGGTGATGTCGGTCCGGGCCGCCGATAACTGGCAACATCCCCGCCAGCTGGGGACCGTAGAGGGGAAGGAGGTCCAGGGACTTCGGGATTCGGGAGCTACTTTAACCCTGATAGCTCCCCATTTGGTGCCGGATACAGTACACACGGGCGGATCCGTGGCAGTACGAGGAGCAGGGGGAGCGGTATACCGATTGCCCACTGCTAGAGTGGAGTACAGACCCCCAGTCACCCCAGCAGCGGCCAGTTACCAGCCCCCGGCGCACCGCTATACTACGCGGCCTCCGGCCACGAACTACCCTCAGAGAGCCCGGTTCAATTCGCGGGGCTACTCACAACCTATTCGGTGCTTTGGATGTAAGCGACTAGGGCACAAAAGACCAGAGTGTCCCCTAAACGCAGCAAATCAAGCACAGTCCTGGAGAAGACCCGCCGGCGGAATCCCACATAATCCTCAGCCTGCGGCCCGCTACGTAGAGGCGCCAGAATGCTGGGGCAGCCTACATGAAGCAGACCCCGTGCAAGCTGCCCACCGGAATAACCGGCAGCGGGTTAAAGTGAATGGGAAGGAGGTCAGTGGTCTACGGGATACTGGTGCTACCATGACCTTGCTTCAAGAGAACTTGGTGTCTGAGAAACAGCACACTGGAGACACTATGGCTGTGAGGGTAGCAGGGGGCACTGTGTTCCGCCTACCTGTTGCCAGGGTACATTTGGATTGGGGAGTGGGCGCTAGACTTGTGAATGTGGGGGTCAAGAAGGACTTACCTGCTGATGTTCTCCTTGGAAATGACTTGGCCCCCCTTGTTTCTGCCTATGCTCCCATGGATCCCGCTGATGTTAACCCTGTGACTACCCAAGCCCAGTCCCTCTGGGAAGAGACGCTTCCATGTTTGGGGTGGGGGCAGTACTGAGCCAAGTTGGAGCAGATGGCGGAGAACACCCCGTAGCTTACTTGAGCCGAAAGTTGCCCCGGACATCCCCAAGCCGATCCGTTGGGATCAGACTGTGTATGCCGGCTTGGTTCTGGGGGAGCATTGTGGCAAACCTAGCCACTTCTGGACTATAACGTAAGAAAGCTTGTCTATAGGCTGTATATTGTGCTAGGTAGATGTGACAGACCCTTCTGTCAGCACTGAAAGAATTAACTGTGTTCAGCTTTAGCCTCAACTATTGTGCACTGTCATTAATGTTATTAATACACAGTCCATTGTTTAATCACCCTCAGAGAGCAAATGCTTAGGTGATAAGAAAAGCCAAATGTATCTTGTGTTTAAATTGTTATCAGCTTAAGCAAGGTAAATCTATTGTATCATGTCAAGGGTGTGTTCCCTTCATCTAATGTACAACATTCTTTCAACCCCCCTTCTGGGGGGGGTCAGACCTGCATAAATACTGGGCATATGAGCCTTAATAAAAGTCATTCTGTTTTAAAACCTGAAAACTGGCTGGGTTGTGAATTGCTGATTCCCTATGCAGGACATTGTTCCCTGGTGTTAACCCTTGGTATCCGGTTGGTACCGTTACAGTGCCTGTCAGTCAGTGAGCACTAATACAGCTGTATGAGATGTGCCTGTCAGCAAGTGAGCACTAATACAGCTGTATGAGATGTGCCTGTCAGTCAGTGAGTACTAATACAGCTGTATGAGATGTGCCTGTCAGTCAGTGAGCACTAATACAGCTGTATGAGATGTGTCTGCCAGCCAGTGAGTACTAATACAGCTGTATGAGATGAGCCTGTCAGCCAGTGAGCAATAATACAGCTGTATGGGATGTGTCTGTCAGTCAGTGAGCACCAACACAGCTGTATGAGATGTGTCTGTCAGCCAGTGAGCACTAATACAGCTGTATGAGATGTGTCTGTCAGCCAGTGAGCACTAATACAACTGTATGAGATGTGTCTGTCAGCCAGTGAGCACTAATACAGCTGTATAAGGTGTGTCTGTCAGCCAGTGAGCACTAATACAGCTGTATGAGATGTGTCCTGTCAGCCAGTGAGCACTAATACAGCTGTATGAGATGTGTCTGTCAGCCAGTGAGCACTAATACAGCTGTATGAGATGTGTCTGTCAGCCAGTGAGCACTAATACAGCTGTATGAGATGTGCCTGTCAGCCAGTGAGCACTAATACAGCTGTATGAGATGTGCCTGTCAGTCAGTGAGCACTAATACAGCTGTATGAGATGTGCCTGTCAGTCAGTGAGCACTAATACAGCTGTATGAGATGTGCCTGTCAGTCAGTGAGCACTAATACAGCTGTATGAGATGTGTCCTGTCAGTCAGTGAGCACTAATACAGCTGTATGAGATGTGTCTGTCAGCCAGTGAGCACTAATACAGCTGTATGGATGTGTCTGTCAGTCAGTGAGCACTAATACAGCTGTATGAGATGTGTCTGTCAGCCAGTGAGCACTAATACAGCTGTATGAGATGTGACTGTCAGACAGTGAGCACTAATACAGCTGTATGAGATGTGTCTGTCAGCCGATGAGCGCTAATACAGCTGTATGAGATGTGCCTGTCAGTCAGTGAGCGCTAATACAGCTGTATGAGATTTGTCTGTCAGCCAGTGAGCACTAATACAGCTGTATGAGATGTGCCTGTCAGTCAGTGAGCACTAATACAGCTGTATGAGATGTGTCTGTCAGCCAGTGAGCACTAATACAGCTGTATGAGATGTGCCTGTCAGCCAGTGAGCACTAATACAGCTGTATGAGATGTGCCTGTCAGCCAGTGAGCACTAATACAGCTGTATGAGATGTGTCTGTCAGCCAGTGAGCACTAATACAGCTGTATGAGATGTGCCTGTCAGCCAGTGAGCACTAATACAGCTGTATGAGATGTGCCTGTCAGCCAGTGAGCACTAATACAGCTGTATGAGATGTGTCTGTCAGCCAGTGAGCACTAATACAGCTGTATGAGATGTGCCTGTCAGCCAGTGAGCACCAATACAGCTGTATGAGATGTGTCTGTCAGTTAGTGAGCACTAATACAGCTGTATGAGATGTGTCTGTCAGCCAGTAAGCACTAATACAGCTGTATGAGATGTGCTTGTCAGTCAGTGAGCACTAATACAGCTGTATGAGATGTCTGTCAGCCAGTGAGCACTAATACAGCTGTATGAGATGTACCTGTCAGTCAGTGAGCTCTAATACAGCTGTATGAGATGTGTCTGTCACCCAGTGAGCACTAATACAGCTGTATGAGATGTGCTTGTCAGTCAGAGAGCATTAATACAGCTGTATGAGATGTGTTTGTCAGCCAGTGAGTGCTAATACAGCTGTATGAGAAGTGTCTGTCAGCCAGTGAGCACTAATAAAACTGTATGAGATGTGTCTGTCAGTCAGTGAGCACTAATACAGCTGTATGAGATGTGTCTGTCAGCCAGTGAGCACTAATAAAGCTGTTTGAGATGTGTCTGTCAGTCAGTGAGCACTAATACAGCTGTATGAGATGTGTCTGTCAGTCAGTGAGCACTAATACAGCTGTATGAGATGTGTCTGTCAGTCAGTGAGCACTAATACAGCTGTATGTGATGTGTCTGTCAGTCAGTGAGCACTAATACAGCTGTATGAGATGTGCTTGTCAGTCAGTGAGCACTAATACAGCTGTATGAGATGTGTCTGTCAGCCAGTGAGTGCTAATACAGCTGTATGAGAAGTGTCTGTCAGCCAGTGAGCACTAATACAACTGTATGAGATGTGTCTGTCAGTCAGTGAGCACTAATACAGCTGTATGAGATGTGTCTGTCAGCCAGTGAGCACTAACACAGCTGTATGTGACGTGTCTGTCAGTCAGTGAGCACTAATACAGCAGTATGAGATGTGTTTGTCAGTCAGTGAGCACTAATACAGCTGTATGAGATGTGCCTATCAGCCAGTGAGCACTAATACAGCTGTATGAGATGTGTCTGTCAGCCAGTGAGCACTAATACAGCTGTATGAGATGTGCTTGTCAGTCAGTGAGCACTAATACAGCTGTATGAGATGTGTCTGTCAGCCAGTGAGCACTAATACAGCTGTATGAGATGTGTCTGTCAGCCAGTGAGCACTAATACAACTGTATGAGATGTGTCTGTCAGCCAGTGAGCACTAATACAGCTGTATGAGATGTGTCTGTCAGCCAGTGAGCAATAATACAGCTGTATGGGATGTGTCTGTCAGTCAGTGAGCATCAATACAGCTGTATGAGATGTGTCTGTCAGCCAGTGAGCAATAATACAGCTGTATGAGATGTGTCTGTCAGCCAGTGAGCGCTAATACAGCTGTATGAAATCTGTCTGTCAGTCGATGAGCGCTAATACAGCTGTATGAGATGTGTCTGTCAGCCGATGAGCGCTAATACAGCTGTATGAGATGTGCCTGTCAGTCAGTGAGCACTAATACAGCTGTATGAGATTTGTCTGTCAGCCAGTGAGCACTAATACAGCTGTATTAGATGTGCCTGTCAGCAAGTGAGCACTAATACAGCTGTATGAGATGTGCCTGTCAGTCAGTTAGCACTAATACAGCTGTATGAGATGTGCCTGTCAGTCAGTGAGCACTAATACAGCTGTATGAGATGTGTCTGCCAGCCAGTGAGTACTAATACAGCTGTATGAGATGAGCCTGTCAGTCAGTGAGCACTAATACAGCTGTATGAGATGTGTCTGCCAGCCAGTGAGCACTAATACAACTGTATGAGATGTGCCTGTCAGTCAGTGAGTACTAATACAGCTGTATGAGATGTGCCTGTCAGTCAGTGAGCACTAATACAGCTGTATGAGATGTGTCTGCCAGCCAGTGAGTACTAATACAGCTGTATGAGATGAGCCTGTCAGCCAGTGAGCAATAATACAGCTGTATGGGATGTGTCTGTCAGTCAGTGAGCACCAACACAGCTGTATGAGATGTGTCTGTCAGCCAGTGAGCACTAATACAGCTGTATGAGATGTGTCTGTCAGCCAGTGAGCACTAATACAACTGTATGAGATGTGTCTGTCAGCCAGTGAGCACTAATACAGCTGTATAAGGTGTTTCTGTCAGCCAGTGAGCACTAATACAGCTGTATGAGATGTGTCTGTCAGCCAGTGAGCACTAATACAGCTGTATGAGGTGTGTCTGTCAGCCAGTGAGCACTAATACAGCTTTATGAGATGTGTCTGTCAGCCAGTGAGCACTAATACAACTGTATGAGATGTGCCTGTCAGCCAGTGAGCACTAATACAGCTGTATGAGATGTGCCTGTCAGTCAGTGAGCACTAATACAGCTGTATGAGATGTGCCTGTCAGTCAGTGAGCACTAATACAGCTGTATGAGATGTGCCTGTCAGTCAGTGAGCACTAATACAGCTGTATGAGATGTGTCTGTCAGTCAGTGAGCACTAATACAGCTGTATGAGATGTGTCTGTCAGCCAGTGAGCAATAATACAGCTGTATGGGATGTTTCTGTCAGTCAGTGAGCACTAATACAGCTGTATGAGATGTGTCTGTCAGCCAGTGAGCTCTAATACAGCTGTATGAGATGTGACTGTCAGACAGTGAGCACTAATACAGCTGTATGAGATGTGTCTGTCAGCCGATGAGCGCTAATACAGCTGTATGAGATGTGCCTGTCAGTCAGTGAGCGCTAATACAGCTGTATGAGATTTGTCTGTCAGCCAGTGAGCACTAATACAGCTGTATGAGATGTGCCTGTCAGTCAGTGAGCACTAATACAGCTGTATGAGATGTGTCTGTCAGTCAGTGAGCACTAATACAGCTGTATGAGGTGTGCCTGTCAGCCAGTGAGCACTAATACAGCTGTATGAGATATGCATGTCAGTCAGTGAGCACTAATACAGCTGTATGAGATGTGCCTGTCAGTCAGTGAGCACTAATACAGCTGTATGAGATATGCATGTCAGTCAGTGAGCACTAATACAGCTGTATGAGATGTGCCTGTCAGTCAGTGAGCACTAATACAGCTGTATGAGATATGCATGTCAGTCAGTGAGCACTAATACAGCTGTATGAGATGTGCCTGTGGCAAACCTAGCCACTTCTGGACTATAACATAAGAAAGGTTGTCTATAGGCTGTATATTGTGCTATGTAGATGTGACAGACCCTTCTGTCAGCACTGAAAGAGTTAACTGTGTTCAGCTTTAGCCTCAGCTATTGTGCACTGTCATTAATGTTATTGATACACAGTCCATTGTTTAATCAACCTCAGAGAGCAGACCCTAGATGATAAGGAAAGCCAAGTGTGTGTCTGTGTTTAAATTGTTATCAGCTTGAGCAAGGTATTCTATTGTATCATGTAAAAGGGCGTGTTCCCTCCATCTAATGTACAACATTCTTTCAACCCCCCTTCTGGGGGGGGTCAGACCTGCATAAATACTGGGCATATGAGCCTTAATAAAAGTCATTCTGTTTAAAACCTGAAAACTGGCTGGGTTGTGAATTGCTGATTCCCTATGCAGGACATTGTTCCCTGGTGTTAACCCTTGGTATCCGGTTGGTACCGTTACAATTGGTGGCAAGCGACGGAATGAACCTTATCGCCCAGAAGAGCAACTACACAAGCCAGTAACCTCAGGAAGAGGGGGATTACTACAATACTGACTAAGATGGAAGGAGTACCAGGGACCGAAGTGAATGGAGATGGATTATTCTAAGCTAAAGAGACAAACGTAAAAGGAACTGCTAGAAGCCAGGGGAAAGATAGGCAGCAGCAAACCCAAGGCTATATTAATTGCTGAGCTGATGGAGGGAGACAGAGCTCGCAGCGCTACGCCTCCAGCAGCCATGGAGGAGACCCTATACCAGAGGGAAATGAGGACCAGGCTGGAATTTTTACCCCAACCTGTACCACGGGATATGCTATCCGTGGTAATGGCAGATGTGCAGGAGTACGTGATGGCACACAGTCCGCGGAATGCATCCTCCCGAGCAGAATCCATTTTGGACGCACTCAGCAACCCAGTAAGACCCAAAATCCCATACCATGCATTTAAAATGTTTTGTGAGGAGAAGGATGAGATTGATGGGTATTTACAGGATTTTGAGAGACTGTGCGAGTTACATGATTTGGAGCAGTCCGTATGGGTGCCGGTGCTAGCAGGCAAGCTAGCCGGTAGGGCAGCGGAAGCGTATCGCGCTGTACCCAGGGAGGACAGCAAGGATTACGCTAAAGTGAAGAGAGCGATCTTGGAAAGATATGCCATTACCTCAGAGGCATACCGGCGCAAGTTTAGAGGCCTGCGCAAGCCAGAAAGAGATTCCCATGCAGAGTGGGCCCACAAGCTGGATCAAGCATCTCAGGGGTGGATACAGGCCAGCCAAGCTACCACCATGGAAGAATTGCGACAACTGATGCTGTTGGAGCAATTCTTTAACGGCTTGTCCCCAGAAGCCCAAGAATGGGTGAGAGATCGAAAACCCCTCACCTTAACCGAAGCAGCCAGATTAGCAGACCAGCATTTTGATGCCAGGAGGCACCATGGACTACAGCCTAACAACGGACGGGCTAATATACAATGCCACACCTGCAAGCAGTGGGGACATATGGCACGTGAGTGCACCCAAAATCGGAGCAGACAAGCTTGGAACCAGGTCAGACAGAACCTGGCCCCAAGGGCGGCTGCTCACCATTACCAAACGGAGCCAGCCGCTCATGAGGTGTTGAGCACCCAAGCCGAGGAACCCCTGGGAATTCTGCATGAGGTGATGTCGGTCCAGGGACTTCGGGATTCGGGAGCTACTTTAACCCTGATAGCTCCCCATTTGGTGCCGGATACAGCACCCACTGGCGGATCCGTGGCAGTACGAGGGGCAGGGGGAGCAGTATATCGATTGCCCACTGCTAGAGTGGAGTACAGACCCCCAGTCACCCCAGCAGCTGCCAGTTACCAACCCCCGGCGCACCGCTATACCACACGGCCTCCGGCCACGAACTACCCTCAGAGAGCCCGGTTCAATTCGCGGGGCTACTCACAACCTATTCGGTGCTTTGGATGTAAGCAACTAGGGCACAAAAGACCAGAGTGTCCCCTAAACGCAGCGAATCAAGCACAGTCCTGGAGAAGACCCGCTGGCGGAATCCCACATAATCCTCAGCCTGTGGCCCGCTACGTAGAGGCGCCAGAATGCTGGGGCAGCCTACATGAAGCAGACCCCGTGCAAGCTGCCCACCGGAATAACCGGCAACGGGTTAAAGTGAATGGGAAGGAGGTCAGTTGTCTACGGGATACTGGTGCTACCATGACCTTGCTTCAAGAGAACTTGGTGCCTGAGAAACAGCACACTGGAGACACTGTGGCTGTGAGGGTAGCAGGGGGCACTGTGTTCCGCCTACCTGTTGCCAGGGTACATTTGGATTGGGGAGTGGGCGCTAGACTTGTGAATGTGGGGGTCAAGAAGGACTTACCTGCTGATGTTCTCCTTGGAAATGACTTGGCCCCCCTTGTTTCTGCCTATGCTCCCATGGATCCCGCTGATGTTAACCCTGTGACTACCCAAGCCCAGTCCCTCCGGGAAGAGACGCTTCCATGTTTGGGGTGGGGGCAGTACTGAGCCAAGTTGGAGCAGATGGCGGAGAACACCCCGTAGCTTACTTGAGCCGAAAGTTGTTGCCCCGGACATCCCCAAGCCGATCCGTTGGGATCAGACTGTGTATGCCGGCTTGGTTCTGGGGGAGCATTGTGGCAAACCTAGCCACTTCTGGACTATAACATAAGAAAGGTTGTCTATAGGCTGTATATTGTGCTATGTAGATGTGACAGACCCTTCTGTCAGCACTGAAAGAGTTAACTGTGTTCAGCTTTAGCCTCAGCTATTGTGCACTGTCATTAATGTTATTGATACACAGTCCATTGTTTAATCAACCTCAGAGAGCAGACCCTAGATGATAAGGAAAGCCAAGTGTGTGTCTGTGTTTAAATTGTTATCAGCTTGAGCAAGGTATTCTATTGTATCATGTAAAAGGGCGTGTTCCCTCCATCTAATGTACAACATTCTTTCAACCCCCCTTCTGGGGGGGGTCAGACCTGCATAAATACTGGGCATATGAGCCTTAATAAAAGTCATTCTGTTTAAAACCTGAAAACTGGCTGGGTTGTGAATTGCTGATTCCCTATGCAGGACATTGTTCCCTGGTGTTAACCCTTGGTATCCGGTTGGTACCGTTACAGTGCCTGTCAGCCAGTGAGCACTAATACAGCTGTATGAGATGTGTCTGTCAGTCAGTGAGCACTAATACAGCTGTATGAGATGTGTCTGTCAGTCAGTGAGCACTAATACAGCTGTTTGATATATGCCTGTCAGTCAGTGAGCACTAATACAGTTGTATGAGATGTGTCTGTCAGTCAGTGAGAACTAATACAGCTGTATGAGATGTGTCTGTCAGTCAGTGAGCACTAATACAGCTGTATGAGATGTGTCTGTCAGCCAGTGAGCACTAATACAGCTGTATGAGATGTGCCTGTCAGTCAGTGAGCACTAATACAGCTGTATGAGATGTGCCTGTCAGCCAGTGAGCACTAATACAGCTGTATGAGATGTGCCTGTCAGCCAGTGAGCACTAATACAGCTGTATGAGATGTGCCTGTCAGCCAGTGAGCACTAATACAGCTGTATGAGATGTGCCTGTCAGTCAGTGAGCATTAATACAGCTGTATGAGATGTGTCTGTCAGTCAGTGAGCACTAATACAGCTGTATGAGATGTGCCTGTCAGTCAGTGAGCACTAATACAGCTGTATGAGATGTGCCTGTCAGTCAGTGAGCACTAATACATTTACTTTTCTTATTTTATTATGATATATAACAATGTTTATGATAATAATAGTAAAAATGTAGTCCTATTTTTGGGGATCTGGCAACAATAAAAATTCCTTTATCCTGAGCAGAGAAATATAACACTATACCCCCATGTAAGAGGGGTCCCACCATTCAGACAAAGGGTTTCAAATCCTTGCAGCTGTCAAACAATCATTCCAACAATGACATTCACCTGCCAGCGATTTCTAACCTCATTCTGTATTGTTGCTGCTGTCGGATAATTGTTTCTCGAAGTAAATACTCATTTGGGTTTATCCTAATAAATTTGTTAAGCCGACGAGTGTAAAATGAACTGACATTTTATTGAAGATCTCTGTAGTTTTATTTATTAGTGGGATTATTTTATGTTTGATGTTTATTGCTGTTCTAAGGGATTCTGAGAAGTCTGGACATATCTATATTGTTAAAATAACTTAAAGGGACACTCTACCCAAATTTTTTCTTTCATGATTCAGATAGAGCATGCAATTTTAAGCAACTTTCTAATTTACTCCTATTATCATTTTTTCTTCATTCTCTTGGTATCTTTATTTGAAAATCAAGAATTTAAGTTTAGATGCCGGCCCATTTTTGGTTAACAACCTGGGTTGTCCTTGCTGATTGGACAGCACCAATAAACAACTGCTGTCCATGGTTCTGAACCACAAATTGGCTGGCTCATTAGCTTAGATGCCTTGTTTTTCAAATAAAGAAAGCAAGAGAACAAAGAAAAATTGATAATAGGAGTAAATTAGAAAGTTGCTTAAAATTGCTGCTCTATATGAATCACAAAAGAAAAACATTGGGTTCAGTGTCCCTTTAAAGGGACATACACGTGGTAAAAGAAAACACTCAAATGCATTTTTATTGCACTGTTGCTTGAATATAACTATGTGTTTAACCCCTGCAAAGGTTTTTTACACATAAAGTCTGGTTCAGAGCAGCAGAGCACTACTGGGAGCTAGCTGAACACACCTGGTGAGCTAATAAAAAGATTCAAATATGCCACCATTTACCAGCTACCTCCCTGCAGTGGATTACTATTCATGAGCATACTATGCTTTTCAACAATGAATACAAAAAAAAAAAAAAAATGGCAATAGAAGTAGATTTAAAGTTCCCTTTAACCATAAAACACAGTTTACTTATTTGAATATCAGATAGAGCATGTCATTTTAAAGGGACACTGAACCCAAAAAAAATTCTTAGCATAGGAGCCTACCTATGTTTAGCCTTCAACTAAGAATACCAAGAGAGCAAAGCAAAATTGGTGATAAAAGTAAATATGAAAGTTTTTAAAATTATATGGTTTTTCACCACTAGAGGGCGTTAGTTCATGTGTTTAACATAGATAACATTGAGCTCATGCACGTGAATTTACCAAGTAGTGAGCACTGATCGGATAAAATGCAAGTCTGTCAAAAGAACTGAAATAAGGGGCAGTCTGTAGAGGCTTAGATACAAGGTAATTACAGAGGTAAAACGTGTATTAATATAACTGTGTTGGTTATGCAAAACTGGGGAATTAAGGGATTATCTACCTTTTAAAACAACAAAAATTCTGGTGTTGACTGTCCCTTTAAAGGGACACTGAACCCAAATTTCTTCTTTCGTGATTCAGATAGAGCAGCAATTTTAAGCAACTTTCTAATTTACTCTTGTTATAATTTTTTCTTCGTTCACTTGCTATCTTTATTTGAAAAAGAAGGCATCTAGGTTTTTTTGGTTCAGACCTCTGGACAGCACTTTTTTATTGGTGGATGAATTTATCCACCAATCAGCAAGGGCAACCCAGGTTGTTCACCAAAAATGGGCCGGCATCTAAACTTACATTCTTGCATTTCAAATAAAGATACTAAGAAAATGAAGAAAATGTGATAATTGGAGTAAATTAGAAAGTTGCTTAAAATGTCATGCTCTATCTAAATCACAAAAGAAAAAATGTGGGTTCAGTGTCCCTTTAACCCCTTAACGACCAAGGACGTACGCCACACATCCTCAAAAAAAATACAGTTAATGACCGAGGACGTGTGGCGTACGTCCTTGGTCTGGAAAGCAGCTGGAAGCGATCCTGCTTGCTTCCAGCTGCTTTCCGGTTATTGCAGTGATGCCTCGATATCGAGGCATCCTGCAATAACCCCCCTTGGCCATCCGATGCAGAGAGAGCCACTCTGTGGCCCTCTCTGCACCGGACATCGGTGGCCGGTATCATTGGTGGGTGGGAGCAAGTCTGGATGGCGGGTGGGCGGCCATCGATGTGCCGAATCTAGTGGAGGGGGGCGGGATCGGGAGCGGGACAGATGGGAGCGCGCACGGGAGCGCGCGCGTGCATGGGGGGTGGCGGGCGGGCGGGCGCGTGCACGGGGCGGGAGCGGGAGGGAACCGCTACACTTCAGAAAAATAACGTTTTTTTTTTTTAACTTTTAACAACCTTTATTATAAATCAATAAATAATCTAAGAGATCTGGAAGGGGTGGGGATTTGATCTGGGGGGGGAAGCTCCAGAAAAGGGCAATTAAATAAAAAAAAAGCTCTTTTTTTTTACTAAACTGGGTACTGGCAGACAGCTGCCAGTACCCAAGATGACGCCCATTAAGGCAGAGGGGGAGGGTTAGAGATCTGTTTGGTGGGGGATCAGTGAGGTTGGGGGCTAAGGGAGGATCCTACACAGTAGCATATGTAAATATGCTAAGAAACCCCCCCAAAAAAACCAAATATAGCTTTTATTTTAGTACTGGCAGAGTTTCTGCCAGTACTTAAGATGGCGGGGACAATTGTGGGGTGGGGGAGGGAAGAGAGCTGTTTGGGAGGGATCAGGGGGTCTGATGTTTCAGGTGGGAGGCTGAGCTCTACACTAAAGCTAAAATTAACCTTGCAAGCTCCCTACAAGCTACATAATTAACCCCATCACTGCTAGCCATAATACACGTGTGATGCGCAGCAGCATTTGGTGGCCTTCTAATTACCAAAAAGCAACGCCAAAGACATATATGTCTGCTATTTCTGAACAAAGGGGATCCCAGAGAAGCATTTACAACCATTTGTGCCATAATTGCACAAGCTGTTTGTAAATTATTTCAGTGAGAAACCTAAAATTGTGAAAAATGTAACTTTTTTTAATTTAATCGCATTTGGCGGTGAAATGGTGGCATGAAATATACCAAAATTGGCCTAGATCAATACTTGGGGTTGTGTACTACACTACACTAAAGCTAAAATTACCTCTAAAAGCTCCCTACATGCTCCCTAATTAACACCTTCACTGCTGGGCATAATACACGTGTAGTGCGCAGTGGCATTTAGCAGCCTTCTAATTGCTAAAAAGCAAAGCCAAAGCCATATATGTCTGCTATTTCTGAACAAAGGGGATCCCAGAGAAGCATTTACAACCATTTAAGCCATAATTGCACAAGCTGTTTGTAAATAATTTCAGTGAGAAACCAAAAGTTTGTGAAAAAATTTGTGAAAAAGTGAACAATTTTTTGTATTTAATCGCATTTGGCGGCGAAACGATGGCATGAAATATACCAAAATGGGCCTAGATCAATACTTTGGGATGTCTACTAAAAAAAAATATATACATGTCAATGGATATTCAGAGATTCCTGAAAGATATTAGTGTTCTAATGTAACTAGCGCTAATTTTGAAAAATAATGGTTTGGAAATAGCAAAGTGCTACTTGTATTTATGGCCCTATAACTTACAAAAAAAGCAAAGAAGATGTAAACATTGGGTATTTCTAAACTCAGGACAAAATTTAGAAACTATTTAGCATGGGTGTTTTTTGGTGGTTGTAGATGTGTAACAGATTTTGGGGGTCAAAGTTCGAAAAAGTGTGTTTTTTTCCATTTTTCCCTCATATTTTATAAAAAAATTTATAGTAAATTATAAGATATGATGAAAATAATGATATCTTTAGAAAGTCCATTTAATGGCGAGAAAAACGGTATATAATATGTGTGGGTACAGTAAATGAGTAAGAGGAAAATTACAGCTAAACACAAACACCGCAGAAATGTAAAAATAGCCTTGGTCCCAAACGGACAGAAAATGGAAAAGTGCTGTGGTCATTAAGGGGTTAAACAACTTTCCAATGTACATCATCTAATTTGTTTTGTTCTCTTGGTATCTGTTGTGGAAAAGCATACCTAGGTAGGTTCAGGAGCAGCAATGCACTACTGGGAGCTAGCTGATGGTGACTGCACATATATATGTGATTGGCTCACCTGATGTGCTCAGCTAGCTCCTAGTAGTGCACTACTGCTCCTTCAACAAAGGATACCAAGAAAATGAAGCACATTTTAGTAAACTGGAAAGTTGCTAGAAATTGTATGTTCTACCTGAATCATGAAAGAAAAATTTGGGTTTAAAGAGACACTAAACCCCAAAAAAATCTTTCATGATTCAGGTAGAAAATGCAATTTTAAACAACATCCCAATTTACTTCTATTATCTAATTTGCTTCATTCTTTATATATCCTTTGCTGAAGAAATGGCAATGCACATGGGTGAGCCAATCACACGAGGCATCTATGGGAAGCCACCAATCAGCAGCTACTAAGCCTGTCTAGATATGCTTTTCAGCAAAGAATATCAAGAGAATCTGAGATAAGAGGCGGCCTTTAGGGGCTTAGCAATTAGTTTATGAGCCTACCTAGATTTAATAAAGAATACAAAGAGAACAAAGCAAATATGATTATAAAAGTAAATTGGAAAGTTGTTTAAAATGGCATACCCTATCTGAATCATGAAAGTTTAATTTTGACTAGACTGTCCCTTTAAGTAACCTTCTCTGAACATTTTTATGAAGTTATTCAAAGTCATCTAATGCTTTTTGGCTGAATATTTTATTCTACCTTTCTTTTTGAAGTGCAATCTTGTGCATTGTGAGAAAATAGCATTTTATTTTCATTCACTAATTTTACTGGTAGACAATGTCCTAAATGATGGTCTTTTGTGAAGATAAATTCAGGCACAAAAAGGTGCCAAATAAAAATGCAATAATACAATCCAGCATTTTCTTATTGACACCATTGCTAGCCTGTACCCCACAGTGCTTAAACACATAGTTTAGCTAAATAACCCCAGGAGTGACAATGCTGAACACAGACACGCTCAGCAGATACTAGACCTGTGCAGTAGTTTTTAAGAATATTAATCTGGGGCACTATTTGGTATTACTGACTATTCTGTAACATTTACATTTGTTAAAACATTTTTGTTAAAACAAGTGTAAATGTTCCTTTACTGCAGGTGAAAAAGTATCAATACTTAAAGGGACAGTCAAGTCCAAAAAAAACTTTCATGATTTAAATAGAGAATGTAATTTTAAACAACTTTCCAATTTACTTTTATCAACAACTTTGCTTTGCTCTCTTGGATTCTTAGTTGAAAGCTAAAACTAGGAGGTTCGTGTGCTAATTTCTTAGACCTTGAAGACTGCCTCTAATCTGAATGCATTTTGACCACTAGAGGGCATTAGTTCATGAGTTTCATATAGATAACATTGAGGTCATGCACGTGAAGTTACCCAGGAGTGAGCACTGATTGGCTAAAATGGATGTCTGTCAAAAGAACTGAAATTAGGGGGCAGTTTGCAGAGGCTTAGATACAAGGTAATCACAGAGGTAAAAAGTGTATTTCTATCACAGTGTTGGTTTTGCAAAACTGGGAAATGAGTAATAAAGGGATTATCTTTCTTTTTAAACAACAAAAATTCTGATGTTGACTGTCCCTTTAAAAGTATTTATACTTACCTATAGCGCACTGAGGAAGCCCCACTACACAGAACCCATAGCCGCATTAATAGGAGGTTTAGCGATGTGGCCTTGGGATTGGTGAAGAAGGGTTGGGATTACTGCAGCTCCCCAGCATGCCGTAGGCAAGTATTTTTCCTTTTAATGGTCATTTAGAGGAAACAAATATATGCTAATGAATTTCATTAGTATATATTCATTTTCTTTAAAATTAGTGCATTTATTCAGATATTTATTGTTGTGAAAACGAAACGAATATCCGTATTTTCGCTACAAATATGCATTCGTAAATAAATGAACGCACATGCCCAGCAGCTATGTTCAGCTCTTGACCAGTTGTATTTTACAGCCAGAAAGCTGCCGTTCCATTCTTTTCAGAGACAGATTTCTTCTTATGAAAAAGCAACACGTTTGGATTTGCACAGAACTTAGTGTGATGAACATTCACAAGAAGAAATCTGGCTCTCAAAAGAGCTTAATGCCACAAGCAGGCACCTTATTCTGCATTCAGATCATCCCGAATGATCCAAATGCACAAGCGTAGTTGGTTTTTGTCATACGTGCCGAGATGTATCCGACAGAAATGCCACTGTTCTTTTCACCTAAGCCGTGACTCTAAAGTATCAAACAGATAGAGCGGCGCCTCATGTGTGTATCAATCAGTTGTATTCAACATCGACAGGTGAAGCAAACAAACAGTATTCACATTTAACTAGAGCACCCTAATGTGCGAGTAGTTGCAGGCTGATAGATTGGGGTGTATCAGCCCAACCACACCTAGTATCAGGAACAGTCAGGATCATTTGCTGTGTACAAAGTATGCTGTGTCAAAGGCAGAAGTTGGACTCTCCAGTCAAGTGTACTAAGTATAAATGGTGCTATCACTTTGCTCAAGTTAAAAACGTATTTATTTAAAAACACAATAAAAACAAAAGTATCAAGTGATCAGGGGCATGTAGATTACCCCCTTTTCATATAGCCTGATGAAACAGCCCTGAGTAGGCTGAGAAACTAGTTGCTGTGTTAATAAAGACTTTTTATACTTTTATACACTTGCTATTGTGTGTATTTTTTTCACCTCCTGTGATAAATTATATCGTTGATCCTGGTTCCTGTTGAGGATTGCTGTTTTAAGTCTACTGGGCGACGTTTTGGCTCCAGTTTGCTGAGATTGCACCTGCAGGTGCCCACCATCTTAAATCCAACTGCTGCTACATTACTGGTGCTGCTATACACTGGTTCACCTAAGAAATCCAACTGCTGCTACATACTGGTGCTGCTATACACTGGTTCAGCTAAGGATCCAGAAGTCCATACTGACAGAGAGTATTGGGACACAGGAACACCTAAAGAACTTTCTCCCTCATTTGCAAACTACAGTCCATACTGACAGAGAGTATTGGGACACCGCAATCTACAGGAAACCCCACAAGACTTTTAACAAAGAAAACTCCATTTGGAATTAGATACCTGCTACCAGACCGGAGTCCATACTGTTAAATAGTATTGAGACAACCACCATCTACAAAAGAACCCTTTTTAGCTATTACTAATAGCATATCCATATGAATGTCTTTCAACGGATCACACTATACCACTAAGTAGTTTTGGGAACCACTACTTTCTAAGGTACTTTTAAAAAGTGTTTATAAGGCACTGTCCTAATAATCAACCGCTCTTATCAATACTACCTTACTTTGGCTGTATTATACAATTTCTTATAAAAAAATTTTTATAAAACCTTTTTATCCATTTTTATCCACTGCAGTGAGATACACACAAGCCACATATATATTGTGTAAATATGTATTTTATGTCTTTTTAAATTTGTCATTTTTAAACCTGCATATTTCTTGTATTTGTTGCAACTTGTAATTGTTACAACTTGTTTCTGCTACATTGTACATTATAAAAATTGTCACATTTTGTACACTACCCAAGTCTTTCCTTTCTTTTTATTACATATATTAATCTCCACAATTCTATTATCTTACCACCACACTTACCAGTTAACACATACGAATTCTGTATTTTCAATATCAGTTTAGCTACCACGTTGCAACACGATTAAAAGCACTTTGTTAATATATATATTTTTTTCAATTTTTTATGAATTGATATACGGCTCCCCTTCACTTGTCCATTTTTCAATTTTACATCGATAACAATTTGGAGGCATTGCTATCTCTTAGAAGGGTTGTAGAGCATATTCCTTATCACTCAAATATTATTTAGCTCACTATTATCCAAACATTTTTAAGGTGCACTCGCTCCATCCTGTAACTTAAATACTATTTACCCCCTTTTCATGCAACGCATTCTCGACTCTCACAAACTGCCATTTCATCAGGCATAGTGCACCATATTAAACAGAACCTTTTAAAATACAGCATTAACCAATATGGTGCAAATCTTTCTGAGTTTGCAATTTTCAAGAGGCTAAGTTGTTGCAATTTTTTTCAGCAAGATATTATTTTATGAATCTAGGGCATTTTGTTGAAACTGAGGCTTAAATAGAGTGGGTATAAAAGTCTACATGTATCTTCAATACATGGGCATGAAATGGGTAAACAGTAGCGTTATAAGTAAATAAATATCTTCCATTTATTCTAAAGGGACACTGAACCCAAATGTTTGTGTGATTCAGATAGAGAAGCAATTTTAAGCAACTTTCTAATTTACTCCTATAATCAAATTTTCTTCATTCTCTTGGTATCTTTATTTGAAAAGCAAGAATGTAAGTTTAGATGCCGGCCCATTTTTGGTAAACAACCTGGGTTGTTCTTGCTGATTGGTGGATAAATTCACCCACCAATAAACAAGTGCTGAAATAAAAATTGTCTGGCTTCTTAGCTTAGATGCTTTCTTTTTCAAATAAAGATAGCAAGAGAGCGAAGAAAAATTCATAATAGCAGTAAATTAGAAAGCTTAAAATTGCATTCTCAATCTGAATCACGAAAGAAACAATTTGGGTTCAGTGTCCCTTTAACTTGTGCTTTTTTTTTCCCCCGATTGAAATAACCATCTTTTGAATTTTTATACCATTTATAAAAATAGATCTCCTGCTGGCAACATCTGTTAAATCATTAAATTATGCTGATTATATATTTTTTGTTCAACAACCCAATTATCTAATTCAGAAAACACTTAATATTTCTGAGTGATCCTCTTATGACCTTCAAGCTGCGTACTTGCCCTTGTATCTATATTAGTCAACTTTTCTGAGAACTAGATGTAACTAATATTTTCCTCTGGTATATTCTGTCTGCGACAAGCACAGTTCACTTTGCTTTGATAAAGAAATTGTCCTATTATCTGCTGTCAAATTGCATCACACATATTCTGTTGCAAACAAAGGTTACAATATATGTTTTGGATCACTGCGTTCTTCCTTCAGTAAATGTAACCTCAAAGTTCGGTCTCTTATAAAAAAAAAAAACAATGCTTTCTCTTGTTAACAATGTTATGTCCCTGTTCAGTCATAAAGAATTGCCTTGTGGCTTTAAAACTAGTTTTATTTTATGCTTTTGGGCTAACTGAACGTCAAGTCTCCCTGCAGCAACAAAATAGTTAAAGGGACACTGAACCCACATTTTTTCTTTCGTGATTCAGATAGAGCATGCAATTTTAAGCAACTTTCTAATTTACTCCTATTATCAAATTGTCTTTATTCTCTTGGTATCTTTATTTGAAATGCAAAAATGTAAGTTTAGATGCCGGACCATTTTTGGTGAACAACCTGGGTTGTCCTTGCTGATTGGTGGATAAATTCATCCACCATTAAAAAAGTGCTGTCCAGAGGACTGAACCAAGAACAAAGCTTAGATGCCTTCTTTTTCAAATAAAGATAGCAAGAGAACAGAAAAAATGATAATCGGAGTAAATTAGAAAGTTGCTTAAAATGTTATGCTCTATCTGAATCACAAAAGAAAAAAATTGGGTTCAGTGTCCCTTTAAATTAAAAATGTGTTTAGATTACCCAAGCACAGAAAATTCCATTTTAAAATCCATTAACTAAAAAATACAGGGATTACAATGTATATACAATGTTGTTCTAAATATGTGGAGTATGTATGTGTTTAGAAATATTGTATTTCTTTTTCTCCTTGTATATATGTAAACAATGTTAAGGAAGCTTTTCTGCCTGAGATTTGCTATCTGTTTCTGAATATTTTAAAATCACCTCTATCTCATTGAAATTTTATGAATTCCAATACCTTGTTCTGAGCTCAAACATATGGAAAAATAAGCATTTTTTTTTGTTTTGTGTTTTTTTAAATGCAAAAATAAAATTTGAGAAGCATATTGAGTTTATATCATAAATCTTAGTTTTAAACAGTGACTATTGTTTAATGTAAATGCTATTACAATGTGATCTGTAAACTATTTTATGGTTAAAGGAACATTAGAAAGCAAATATTGCCTGCTCTATTTGGTAAGAACATATAATTTGTGTATTCTTAACTATAGCACACTAGGGGCCTGATTATAGGTGCAGTGGAAAAATACAAGCAGTGTGGAAGCCTAATATCATTCAACCTAAATCCACAATGCTTCTTTGTTTGCTATTAAATTAGTTTGATACATATTGTGCCTATAAATAATTTAGTACAAAAAATATGACCAATTAATATTATTTCCATAACTGCTGCCCCTAAGTCTCCAAAAGCCCCATCACAATTAACACTCTAACAACCATAAACCCCACCACTAAAACCCCTGACATGATTACAAAAATCCCTCTAACTACAAATCCTCACTAAGCATTAACCACTAAATTGCCAGATTCAACCTTTAATAATGTGTATTAAAGGGACAGTCTAGTCCAAAACAAACCTTCATTATTCAGATAGGGCATGTCATTTTAAACAATTTTCAAATTTACATTTATCACTAATTTTACTTTGTTCTGTTGGTATTCTTAGTTGAAAGCTAAACCTAGGAGGTTCATGTACTCATTTCTAAGCCCTTAAAGGGACACTGAACCCAATTTTTTTTTTTTTGTGATGATAGAGCATGCAATTTTCTAATTTACTCATATTATCAATTTTTCTTCGTTCTCTTGCTATCTTTATTTGAAAAAGAAGGCATCAAAGTTTTTTGTTCAGAACTCTGGACAGCACTTTTTTATTGGTGGATTAATTTATCCACCAATCAGCAAGAGCAACCCAGGTTGTTCACCAAAAAATGGGCCGGCATCTAAACTTACATTCTTGCATTTCAAATAAAGATACCAAGAGAATGAAGAAAATTTGATAATAGGAGTAAATTAGAAAGTTGCTTAAAATTTCATGCTCTATCTGAATCACACAAAAGAAAAAATTTGGGTTCAGTGTCCCTTTAAAGGTCACCTCTTAGCTCAGGGCATTTTTACAGTATTTCACCACTAGAGGGTGTTAGTTTATGTGTTTCATATAGATAACACTGTGCTCATGCACAAGGAGTTCCTAGGAGCCAGCACTGATTGGCTAAAATGCAAGTCTGTCAAAAGAACTGAAATAAGGGGCAGTTTGCAGAGGCTTAGATACAAGATAATCCCAGAGGTAAAAAGTATATCAATATAACCGTCTTGGTTATGCAAAACTAGAGAATGAGTAATAAAGGGATTATCTATCTTTTAAAACAATAAATATTTTGGTGTAGACTGTCCCTTTAATCCTTTGGTTAGATTTAATTAATATCTATTCTATGGATATATTTATATATTCTATGGATTATTTAGAATTTTTTTTACAGTATGTATAATAATTTGGAAAACAAGATAAAACACAGAGCGCAACCCACTCTAAGTGTAAAATCATTTAATATCAAACAATAAAAAAACGTGTAAATCGCACGTACAGTGTTACAAAATAAACAGGCACAATAAAACCAATCCCAGATTGTATCACCAAATGTCAGGGGTGTGGTGTCCGTCACCTCGTAGCTCACAATCCCCAAAACGGCTTCCGGATCGCCGTGTGAGAATTCAGCTTATGCCGAGGGATACTCCAAATGGCATTGATAACAGGGAAGCTGGGAGAAGTTCCTTTTGTGCCGCCTCGACGCGTTTCCTCAGGCTACGACCTGACTTTCTCTTGAGAAAGTCAGGTCGTAGCCTGAGGAAACGCGTCGAGGCGGCACAAAAGGAACTTCTCCCAGCTTCCCTGTTATCAATGCCATTTGGAGTATCCCTCGGCATAAGCTGAAATCTCACACGGCGATCCGGAAGCCGTTTTGGGGATTGTGAGCTACGAGGTGACGGACACCACACCCCTGACATTTGGTGATACAATCTGGGATTGGTTTTATTGTGCCTGTTTATTTTGTAACACTGTACGTGCGATTTACACGTTTTTTTATTGTTTGATATTAAATGATTTTACACTTAGAGTGGGTTGCGCTCTGTGTTTTATCTTGTTTTCCAGCCACTTCCTAAGACCAGGACCGCAGCCCTGTGTCATCACTTGGAGCGGCACCCACCATCCACAACACTATTGGGAAGTATTGTTATCTTCTCGTAATCTATCCTACGAATAGTGATTTGAGTTTTGTAATAACAGCAAATTGTAAAAAAATTTTTTGTATAGGACCATTACTCTGTCCCAATATTTATTGTATCTTATTATAAACTATATCTCGACTGATTTACCTCAATATATATTGCTTCACTTATCAGGCAATTTCCATCTAGACCATATACATAGTTTCTCTTTTTTGGTACATAATTAGCCTGTTATAGAGAAGCGCTGCTAATTTGGGTTTTACCTATTTCTGTTTGTATTACATAATGTATAATAATTTGTAATAATGAATTATTTTTAAATATTTTATATTAAATATTTCAAACTAGCACTACGGAATCTGTTGCCGCTCTACAAATAACCGATAATAATAATAATAAGAATGTACAATAGATATCTATACCTATATATCAATAGTAACAGATATACATGTGTATATATATATATATATATATATATATATATATATATATATATATATATATATATTGTTGGTTGGTGTGTGCACTCTCACCATCTATATGCAACTGCCAGGGTGCTATGTGTATAGTAGATAGTTTCAAAAATCAAATAAGCACTCGCTGGACTTCAGTCATCAGTGACAACACGCTTTATTCTGTAGAATAATCACAGTATAAAGCGTGTTGTCACTGATGACTGAAGTCCAGCGAGTGCTTATTTGATTTTTGAAACTATATATATATATATATATATATATATATATATATATATATATATATATATATATATATATATATATATATACAATAAAAATTACATTATCTTGCATGTGAAGAACATTGGAGTGCGAACTATTCCTAACTCCTATCGGCTTAGCGTGCAAGCGATAGGTATTCATTTTTTTCTACTGCTCTCTCCATTGACATTGACTCCATTGACTACTATGGGCGGTTGTGATATTTGGTTACAGTATATTGGGTTACGCTCATGCACGAGCATTTTGCTTTCGATCTGTAATACGGGCACTCAAGGTGCGCGCAAAAAGCTTCCTTCTAGCGAAGCTTATGCTCCACTCATAATATAGCCAATAGTAAGTAATGGTGAGCAACGCAAAAATGACGAGTTCTAACAAACCAGTGCGTGACACTTGTGCATTAGAATGCCTTATAAGGTGTAAAGAGAGCTTATGTATTGCAGCATATTATGGCTACAAAAGGATAGAATAAGATTTATTTATTTACTCATTTTATTTTTTAAACACAGTATTTAAACTTAAAAGGATAATAAACACCTTGAGATTTTAATATAAAGTGTTGCTAGAAGAATGACTTACTAAATTATACTGTAAGTAGGTAAATACAGATGTCCATAGAGGGTAATTTGGAGGACTGGCAAGTACGAAGCACATATACAGTATGTTGAAACTATATTATTTGTCATATGTACAGATTTTGTTTTGTTAATTTATGTTGGTTATATTGAAAATCAATAAAAAGATAAGTAAAAAAATAAAGTGTTGTTATGCACAGTAACACAAACTTATCAAGGCTTACATGCTACATATACATGACTAATTGGCTTCAACAAATGACAACTACAAAACAATGAACTTCATACTAACATAATGGCCGGTTATGGGATCTTTAGAAAATATCAGTAAAAGCATTTTCTAGGAGGTAGGCGCAGAAAACAATACGCACAGTCTTATCAAGGACACAAGATACAGTAATGTGTAGATGTTTTACAGCAATCCTGAAGTATCTGCTTCTTTATTTGTCTCTCAGCTTTCCTGATATATATTAAATTGAGATAGCATAAAATGTCAATTTTTCAATTGCCAAGTTTAACCCCTTGATAAACAAAAAGGGTATAAAACACATTACTTAAGAATCCTCTGTGGTATGCAAGAGGTTAAAAATCCTGTATAAAAATTATGCAAGTAATATGATTAAAAACAGTTTGCAGTTTGAAAGGGGGCCAAGGCTGATGAACTAGATACATTTAAAATTAATGGAAAAAAAGCTGAAATTTTGTTTGGTTTATCTAATAGCAAAGTATTGATGAGGTTAATAAGGTGCAAAGCTACTGTATACACATATAAATGGCCTCAAATCTGAATACCACGTGCCTATACTAAAGGACCCCACAGATAGACAGCAAAGTCTGTGATACATAACAATACACATTGTGATCCACCTCTTTTCATAAACCAATGAAGTCAAATCATGCAACATTCTATAAGTAAATGCTTAAATGTAATTTCAGATATATTGTCATACTGATGGTTCCCTCCGCACATCATGTGGTGTCTCTGGGTCATTCTAGTTGCCATAGTACCACAGCATCTTCCTTGGTGTTGGATTACATCATTTGCAATATTATGGGTCACTAGATTCTAATTTAGTGAGTTACTTTTTACATTGTAGCCTCTATTTAGTGACAACTTTAAATTCTATGAGTGGCCATGTGCTGTTCCCTGATCCTGAGTGCATGTCTCTGTGTTCTGTATTAGTAGTGTGTTACTGCTTGTCCCTAAACCATTGTCCTGCCTTTGTGCGCCTCAAGTGTTACCTGACTTTTCTACTGGATTATGATCTGGTCTTTCATTCTCTTCAAGCAAAACCATAGTCAGATTAATGCAGGCGATGCAATAAAGCTTTCTCTACCTGTGCTGAGCCTTTTGGTAGATATTTACTATAGTCCCTTTAATAAATTATGTCTCATTGTATTTATTGTTTCTAGAAACAACAGATGGAAGTGTTAATTTTGATGGACTAATTTTTTTCACACTCACATATCTTTTCTAGGTCCCAGTGGTGAGACCTGTATATATATATATAGCTACTACTGGTAATCTTAGATAAATTAATTTATGGGACATTAAAGATTGTATGCTATGTTGCATTTTAATGTTAATAGAGCTGTGGGAGTTGACTATGGAATACTGGTTAGTGTATGAGGTCCCTTCCAAACCCCATAAAGTGAAAAGTTACCAATAGTAATATTAAACTATTGCGCAAAAAAAGTTTGACAATGCTGAAAGAATAAAATTCATTTTATTTTATAAAATAAGCGCATACACACTTTAAAAAGTCTAAAAGTATTTAGGATACAGGTTATATGGTATATCCATTAGTGTGCAGTCCCGAACGCAGAAAGTCCAAGTCACAATATACCACCATGACATAGCTATTCTGAAGAAGTCTTGGGATGGAAGTGGGTTCTTATATAAAAGTGCCTGTAAGAAAATCAAACATATGTGCAGAACGTAAAGACACAAATGCTAAGCCCCCCTACGTATTGCACTCACTGGGGATAGCTAAATAGATGCATTGTACAAGATGTCTACTGTTCTTCTTACGTTCCGGTTAACCGTCCTCTTTACTCCAAGGCATCGGTTACTTTTTCACAGCAGGATACCAGCTCTTGGTACAACAATCCTAAATGTTTTAGTAAATTGGGAATCTTAGCTAAGTTTCTAATCCTTTCAAAAAATACAGTCCTATATTTAACATAGAAGTATCATATATACTGCTTAAAACTGCTCACCCAGACTCCACTCCTTGATTGGCCCTGCCCTCAACTTATCCAATCTCTACCCCTTGATTGGCCATTCCCTCAACTTATCCAGACTCCATTCCTTGATTGGCCCTGCCCTCAACTTATCCAGAGTCTACCCCTTGATTGGCCATTCCCTTTACTTATCCAGACTCAACCCTTTGATTGCCCCTGCCCTCAACTTTTCCAGACTCAACCCCTTGATTGGCCCTGCCCTCAACTTATCCAGACTCCACCCCTTTTAGGAGTAGCTTCTTCATCTAGTACCTGTTTCCCACATGTCCTACATCAGACCTCTTATGTCTTATACCTCTAAATACAAAAAGTAAAGTCCTCTACAACATTTCAATACATTCCTTCACTTCTAAACATCTTCAGGGAGATAACCACATACAGCTATCTGTAGTTATTTATACAGGAGTAGAACGCATCAGGGCACTCGTGACATCTCTTTTATGAATAACCACAGGTTACAGAAGTTTTTTTTCTGAAGATGTTTGAAAGTGACAAAACGCTCTGTGTACAAACATTTTGTTGTATTTGGAGATCTGCTTAAGGGTAATTAATAAATAAATAATACAAATTATTTGCTAGCTTCTTTGAGTCAATTAACTCTTTTTTATGTCTTGGATCATTTGTCTTCTCAAAAACCTGTGACCTTCATGTATTATGCTCAGGAATATCTTTTTTGTCACATCGCACCTTTAGATCTGTTACTGATTCCTTGTGCCTTTGAAACAACTGACATAAAACATTTGACAAGAAACCATCTCAGATCATCAGTTTAAAGACAGGTTTCCTACCTAACACATCTAAAATATGTTTCCAAGAGGCCGCCTTTATATATTGTATATTTCTAAAAGGGAGACTGCAGGGTCTGTTTAAGGGATATGGAAGCAAAATTTAAACTTTCATAATTCAATTAAAGTGCACAATTAAAAAACAAACTTCCAATATACATCTGTTAGCAATTTTACCTTTTTCTCCTCTTCTCCTTTGCTGAGACTTAGCTCCTTTCCATTAGAACATACTGAGGTAGATTCAGGAGCGTGCACATTTCTTGAGCACTATATGGCAGCAGTGTTTGCAACAATGTTACAAATATAGTGCTCGACACGTGCACATTTGTGAGATTTATTTTTATTTCCATGTTCCTTTAAGCTCAAATACAGTGCCAAAAGTAAGGCATGCACACTCCTGAGCCTACCTCAGTATACTCTCATAGAAAAGAGACCAAGAGAACGAGGTAAAATTGATAAAAGGATTTTTTTTTAAACTGTACATTCAAGACTTCCATGTTCCATTAATAAAGTGACAGTAAAGTGAAAATGTTTCTTTCATGATTCAGATAGAGCATACAATGTTAAACAACTTTCCAATTTACTTCTATCACATTTGCTTCATTCTTGTTGAAAAGCATATGTAGGTAGGCTCAGAAGCAGTAGCTCCCAGTAGTGCATTGCTGATCCTTTAAAGGGATATTAAACACTTTTAGATGGTAATATAAAATGATAAATCATATAAATTAAAAAAACTCTGCAATATACTTTCATTATTTATTTTGTCCTCCTTTCCTTTAATTCCATTTTGAAATTGTGAGCATTTCAATTCCTGTTAGAAATGGAAGTGCAGAACACAGTTATATTCTACACAGCCATTGGCTGCACACTATAGTGACCTATATATAAGTGTCTCTAATTGGCCACAGCAGAGAAGGTAACTTTAGTTACAACATGGCAGCTCCTATTGTTTTATAGACATTAAAACGGTATGCTTATTTTGTCACTATTTAAACAGCAAATGAAACTTAAAGCGTATAATTTTCAACAACTTTCCAATTTACTTCTATTATCTAATTTGCTTTTTTCTCTTTATATCCCTTGTTAAAAAAGCATACCTAGGTAGGAGCTACCTGCTGATTGATGACTGTACCTTTATGCCTCTCGTCATTGGCTTACTCAAAGTGTTCATCTAGTTTACAATAGTGCAGTGATGGCTGACCATTTCCCATGATGCTCAACTAGACTGCAGAGTGCCAAAGCATCTTGGGAAATGTAGTTCTAAAACATCTCGGGTGCCACGTTTAGCCTTCACTGCACTAGTGCATTGCTGCTCCTTCCACAAAGGATACCAAGAGAATGAAGCAAATTAGGTAATAGAAGTAAATTAGAAAGTTGTATAAAACTGTATGCTATATCTGAATTATGAAAGAACAACGTTAGGTTTCAAACCCCTTTAAACAACCACATTAGTTAATAGGAGGCAGGAGGGGGTGCAGGAGGCACAGATTCATTTTATTTTCTTCCTTTTTTTAAATATTTCTATTATAACCATTGAGAGTTTGCTGTTTGCTGTTTGTCAAAAAAATGAATTACCTTACTGACACAGAACCTTATTTTTATTTTGTATTTTCACAATGCAGCAGCAAATACAATATTTGATATCAAATAAACACAATGGGCTGAATTATCAAGACCCAAATGGAGTTTGATGCCCCTGTTTCTGCGCGAACCTTCAGGCTTGCCGGAAACAGCAGTTATGAAGCAGAGGTCTTAAGACCGCTGCTCCATAACTGGTCCGCTGCCTCTGGTCTGGGCTGATTGACACCCCCTGCTAGCGGGCGATTGGCCGCAAATCTGCAGGGGGCAGCATTGCACAAGCAGTTCTGGTGAACTGCTTGTGCAATGTTAAATGACGACAGCGTATCAGCATATCATGTCGGACAGACATTGATAAATTGGCCCCAATGTCTTAATTACGTTAAAATATGCAAAGAGGTAAAAACAAAAACGGGGGCAAATACAATTTTGGTTAAAATGCTAAAGTATCCTATTAGTTCTTATTTCCCTATGTTGCAGTATATTTCATATCCATGGTAACATAAAACTGCTGCTGCAGCAGAGTAGGATAAAGATACTCCTCTTTAGTCTAAACCGTAGTAAGAGATCCCATCACTGTGAAGCATAAGAACAACATTATTATATCATTGTTTTAAAGAGACAGTGGGCACCATTTACCAAGCAGTGATTGCTGCTTAAGACGCCCAACGGTTCAGGTTCGCCTGAAATTAAAGTTAACTAGAAATCTTTTGTAAACATATTTTCATGTCCCTAAATTCCTTTTTTTGTTCTAAACAATGTTGTCTTTTATATCTCTGTGTTTATTTATACCACTATACGTATATAGTGTAAATGTATTATTATTCTGAGCAGGAATAATTGTGAATATAACATGTAATCAGGGTATCATATTCATTTATTTGCAATCAATGGATATTTTAAGAGCTGGGCCAGATTTCTTTCTGTACCTGTCTAACCCCTCCTGATTGTAATCTAGTTTTAAAAACCACCCCTTCACAGGTGTTATAAAAGGGGCTGGCATATAAGATGACATTGCTTACTGAAAAAGAAATTCAAGAGAATGAAGAAATACACTGAAAATAGCATGACAGTAAAGAGGTAATTTTAATTTCTGCTGTATCTGAATCATGACAGTTTAATGTTAGGTTGGCTATCCATTTGAGCTATCATTTTAAGATTATATTGAATCAAACATCAATTTGAATGTTTAAATCATTGTGTAAAATATTACACTGTGTGTCCTAATGTCAGCATCAATGTTTATCTTTAATTCTAATTTTACATATACATACTTTCAAAGTATAATACACAATGTAACAAATGGCACTTACAAGTTCTGATGAGTGATCAATGACACAAGTATCGAGCAATTTGATTTGTTAGTGATAGTTTAAAATGTATATTTGAATCAGATTGGCTGTCATAAATCATGTGATTATGCATATTCCAATCAAAAGTGGTTGAAAAATTCACTAGTGTGTGGGTTGTTTAGGAGTTTGCGTCATAATTGGTGCGAAAAGTGTTGCGTCAAATTTGGTGCAAAGTGGAGAGTGGGATTTGTATTACATGGCTTAAATATGGTGCAAATAGATTTTTCCAAAAAAATAAAAAGGAAGTTAGTTATATTATGTTGTGTATTTATTTCATTTGTATCTCTATATCTATTTGTGCAACAAGTTTGGGGCAAAACTTTTCAAAAAAATTGGAGACATAATATTGTCCCCTTGCTTTGTAATGAGAGACAAATTTGTAACATAATCCATAAGTAGTAATGTATTTTTCATTTTTATCCCTATATCTACTAGTAACTAGTGCACCAAATGTGGAGCAATAATATTGTTTGATTTAGAAAGGGTATACAATTTTAATCAAGTTTCTACTTTACTTTTATTATGTAATATACTTCATTCTCTTGCAGCATCGAACATAAGCTTTCTGTGTTTTCAGACTCCCATTGACTTCTATGGCATCTGTGACCTCAAGGGTGGCGGATTGAAAACTAGGTACGCTGCGTCGGAATAGACGCGAGTGTAACTGTTAAATGTTTGATAAATTGGGGAAATGGTCAAATAGAGTCAAATGTGAATTCAAAACATCTGTAATGAGGCAAGCATCGATCTGCGTCGGATTGAGATCGCAGGAGGGTATATTTCGTCACACATTTCAACATTTGACAATCTTGACGCTTTGATAACTACAGCGGATCAATCAATCGGATTTAAGCATATTTTCAGTTGACGCTTTGATAAATATCCCCCATAGTCTTTAGGTGTCGGATTGAGATCATTTAGATCTGATGGACAGCCCCTACTAGCGGCCGATTAAACGCCAATGATTGGGGTGCGGTATTTCAAAAGAATTGCTGGTGCAATACTTGAGCAATGTTACAAGCGCTGTCCGCTCACAGATGGACATGATTCACAGTAGCAAATCATGTCCGTCCGACCGATAATAACGGGAGCCCAGTGATTACACAGCATTTCTGACATGCAAAGAATGATTTTTAGACATGAGAAAAAAAATTAAATAGTAATCGATGTCGCAAAAATGCTTGTTAGCTTGCTTGATAACTTGTGATAATGCTGCACAATATCATTTTAAACTACTTTCCAATTTACTTCTTTTACACATTTTCTTTGTTCTCTTGGTGTCTTTTGTTGAAAAGCAGGGAGGTAACTCAGAAGCGTGCACGTGTTTGCAGCATTATATGGCAGTAGTTATACAAGAAGGTTTTACATTAGCAAGAGCAGCACTATTTCCTGCCATGAAGTAATACAGACATGTGCACACTGCCTATCTAGATATCTCTTCAACAAAGGAAAACATGAGAATTTTTTTTATTTTATCTGAATCAGAGAAAAAATGTGGTTTTCATGTCGCTTTAAGTAAAAAAAATATATTTTTGTGCACATGACAGAGCAGCAATAGTTTTGTTTGCGTTTGTAAAACAAATGGTTGTGTTAATCATGTTTTGTTACACTAGCAATATGTTTGTCTGTAGCTGATCCCTGGGCACAATTAACCAATAGCTGATAACTTCCAAAGCTCCTATTAATTAAAGGGACGTGTTTCTACATTTTTAACCCATTGCATTCAACACGTTCCTCAGGTTACCTACTATATTCTAATAATAAAACAAGTACATTTTAGCATCCCACTTGGTGCACACGGAAATTCAAAATTAAAGGGACAGTAAACACCAGAATGTTTGCTGTTTGAAAAGATAGATAATCCCTTTATTACCCATTCCCCAGTTTTGCATAACCAACACTTTTATAATAATACACGTTTTACATCTGTGATTACCTTGTATCTAAGCCTCTGCAAATTCCCCCCCCCCCATATTTCAGTTCTTTTGACAGACTTGCATTTTAGCCAATCAGTGCTCACTCCTAGGTAACTTCACGTGCGTGAGCACAGTGTTATCTATATGAAACACATGAACTAATGCCCTCTAGTGGTGAAAAACTGTCAAAATGCATTCAGATTAGAGGCGACCTTCAAGGTCTACGAAATTAGCATAGGAGCCTACCTAGGTTTAGCCTTCAACTAAGAATTCCAAGAAACCAAAGCAAAATTGGTGATAAAAGTAAATAGGAAAGGAGTGAGCACTGATTGGATAAAATGCAAGTCTGTCAAAAGAAATGAAATAAGGAGGCAGTCTGTAGAGGCTTAGATACAAGGTAATTACAGAGGTAAAACGTGTATTATTATAACTGTGTTGGTTATGCAAAACTGGAGAATGGGTAAGTAAGGGATTTATCTACCTTTTTAAACAACAAAAATTCTGGTGTTGACTGTCCCTTTAAAGGGACACTGAACCCAATTTTTTTCTTTCGTGATTCAGATATAGCATGCCATTTTAAGCAAATTTCTAATTTACTCCTATTATCAATTTTTCTTCATTCTCTTGCTATCTTTATTTGAAAAAGAAGGCATCTAAGCTATTTTTTAGTTCATGTATATGTATGTATTATATATATATTTATGTTTATATGTGTACAAATGTATTTATGTATTTATGTATTTACAGACCTATATACACAAATAGACACAAATACATATGTATACATATATAGATATATAAGTGCATTGGTGCCCTTTGCAGTCAAGTAGCTGAAAACATGTAAAAACATATTTATGCAATATTCATATTTAATAAAGTGTTTAACTGGGTATGTACTGTAAGTATTTCACATTCAAATGTTCTGCACATAGGGGAATATATTTTAAGTATGTTTAAATAGATATTCCATATATATCTGTATATATCTATGCCTATATATAATCATATAGATATAGGTATAGCTATTTATTTTACCAAAGAAACATCAGATATATATAGAAATATTTATTTAAGAATTAATAGAACATATTCTTCTATGGGAAGAACATTGGAATGTGAAATATTCATATTTGATGTCAGGTTTAGAGCACTTGAATAAACGTCGGCTTAGCACACACGTAGTGGGTTATTTTTATTTAATTTTTTTAGGGGTTTTTTTGGTTCATTGAAGTCTATGGGAGAATACATTAACGATATTCAAAGTTCAACTGGGGTATTCGAATTTTATCGCTATAAAAGTAAGTTATAGCGTATCATCATTAGAATGGATAAATTAGAGTCCATCTAAAATATATTTTACATTTCCGGATCTGATTATTTGAATAAAAAAACATTAGCAATACTTTAAATATATTCCAGGATATAGGCCTCACAATTTCAGTCCAAAGTATCAAAATATATATGTTTTAAATTACAGAATTAAATTTTTTAATTGTGTTTGGACGTCTAACTGATATGTTATATGTGTTTAAGAATATTTGCTCTTTTATATTGTTTATATGTGTTTAAGAATATTTGCTGTTTTATACTGTTTATATGTGTTTAAGAATAGTTGCTCTTTTATATTGTTTATATGTGTTTAAGAATATTTGCTGTTTTATACTGTTTATATGTGTTTAAGAATAGTTGCTCTTTTATATTGTTTATATGTGTTTATGTATAGTTGCTCTTTTATATTGTTTATATGTGTTTAAGAATATTTGCTGTTTTATACTGTTTATATGTGTTTAAGAATATTTGCTGTTTTATACTGTTTATATGTGTTTAAGAATATTTGCTGTTTTATACTGTTTATATGTGTTTAAGAATATTTGCTGTTTTATACTGTTTATATGTGTTTAATAATAGTTGCTCTTTTATATTGTTTATATGTGTTTAAGAATATTTGCTGTTTTATACTGTTTATATGTGTTTAAGAATATTTGCTGTTTTATATTGTTTATATGTGTTTAAGAATATTTGCTGTTTTATACTGTTTATATGTGTTTAAGAATATTTGCTGTTTTATACTGTTTATATGTGTTTAAGAATATTTGCTGTGTTTATATGTGTTTAACCAACTACTATTTGTGAAAGAGGAGACAAAAGAATGATACTTTTTTAAGATGTAACACCATTTCCATCTCAAGAGAGGACGGCATGTTGCAGAGGAATTATATACGGTAAGATGCTGGACTTGAATCATATATTACCAGTGTTGGATTGTGTATTTATTGTTTGATATATGAGTTTAAAATTTTATAAAAATTACTTAATTAAAAAATAAAAAAATTTACCAACTACTATATAAGCGTGAAAATTGAAAAAGTAAGGACTGAGCTCTATCAATGCACCAATGTTTTTGTTCCACTTGCAATCTGAGAGATTTACCAATGTAAAATTAGGCACCTTTGAGCTTTCTGTATCTCTGATATTAGTTGGCATTTGAATAGAAAGTGAAGACAAGTAAACCTTCAGCAGTACAGAAGATAACATTGATGTATCTATCACCCAATGAAAAATTCCTTTGCAGAAATGAGCGATGCTTTTTTATTTAATTATATTATCTCTGCTGAAAGCATTGCTCTGTGTCAATGAGCCGTGCTGTGCTGCTGTATACTGAATCTTAATGCTTTTCCATTGAACTCAGAGAGGCAGTGATTTCAAATATCAATAAATAATGGATTTGGGCAGATAAAGCATAGGGGTATACAGTATTATGAACAGTGAAGACATTATCTGTGTGAATATAGATACATTTAGAAATCAATTTTGTGGTAAAACTTACAGAAGAAATGGTTAACACATTAGTAGCCATAGGGGTTGAAACATTTTAAATATTAAAAGAATAGCAAAAGTAAATTCTATAGGGCTCTCCGCTCAGCTGAAATGATCTGAATTATCTGAGCTCCTTATAGAGCTTGAGGGCCCGTGTTTCTGGCGAGCCTTCAGACTCGCCAGAAACACAAGTTATGGCGCAGCGGTCTAAAGACCGCTGTTCCATAACCTGTCCGCCTACTCTGAGGAGGCGGACAGACATCGAATACGATCGGGTTGATTGACACCCCCCTGCTAGCGGCCGGTTGGCCGCAAATCTGCAGGGGGTGACGTTGCAACAGCAGTTCACAAGAGCTGCTGGTGCAATGCTGAATGCGGAAAGCGCATTGCTCTCCGCATTCAGCAAGGTCTGTCGGTCATGATCCGCAATGTCGGATCATGTCTGACAGGCCTTTCATAAATAGGCCCCATAGTCTATGAAGGAATGATTTTAAGACACATTTTGGGCTATATTACAAGTGGAGCGCTATTTAGCACTTTCGCTATATCGCTAATTGTGCAAGAAGTAAACTTTTTGCGCACGTCGGGTTGCGCTGGTATTACGAGTTGAAAGTGAAAAGTTATCAAGCTTGCGCTAAACCGACGCACGAAAAAAAATCCGAACTTACAATATCGCAAGCGCAATACCTATTCCCCCATAGAAGTCATGGGAGCAAAAAAACTGGTGCGAAAAGCCTAACACCCTATCCACGCGCTAACCCAAACCTATATTCTCAAGTGCTCTAACCCAACATGAAAATATGGATATTTCACATTACAATGTTCTTCTATTTAGTCATGTATGCATATTTATATATGGATCTGATGGGATTTTGGTACAATATATATCTATTAAATGGGAGAAAAATAAAATAAAAAGTGAACTTTGTGTATTTAGTAAAAATATTTCTGTGTAAATGAATACACTGTCCAAGATTTCTCCTCGAGTTCTTCTTTTGTTTCCAACAAAACACCTCAAAAAGACGACACATACGGAGCCAATAGTGTAATCCTATTAGGGGAACCAACTGCAATATTCAGTTTTTCATTACTCAAGTGGTTCTGAGCTTTTACCGAGTTCTATCGTATAGGGGCAGTGTTATGTTAGGCACAACCAGCTTCAAATATATTTATTTTGTTTAAATAACACCAATTCCCTTACGGGCACATCAGGTAACAAATGGTGCACATATTGTATTACAATCCCCAAAACAATATGTCTTAATACCCAAATGCCTCTTCCCTTGGTCCAGGATTGATAAATGTTCCACCGTGTTTCGCCTTTCTTGGCTGTTTCAACGATACATTTCTCTCAGTATTGCCAATTATTTAACTTCCTATTCGATCTCCTGTTGTTTCCCTGTCGTATGACGTTCCTGTGTAATATCGGATTAAATTTGAAATGAGCACTTTTTTCTCCATATATACATAGATTTTAATGTTTGCACAAAAAGGATTTTCTTTAACATACTTAATATTTATGCACAAGCAAATCATTTTACCCTTTATTATCCTTCTTGCACCAACCTATTACCTATTGGTCTATTTTTATTTTTTTTTGGTTTTTTATATTTCCATGGTTTTTTTCACTGGCTTTTCATTTCCTTTCAATCTTATTCATCTGTTAATTCTTGTGAACTTCTTTGTATTTGCGAAATTCTAATTTTCAATCCTTTGCATATATACTGTATATATATATACTGTATATATGTGTATATATATATATATATATATATATATATATTGTAGTAGCCGTATTAGTCCAGTAATTAAATATCAAATTAATAGAATAATTGCAGTATGTAGTAATACCTTTTTTATTGGACTAACATTACATAGTGAAAAACAAGTTTCCTCAGGCCTGAAGCAGTACTGTTCAATATTATAGAATTGTTCATTGATATCTTGGAGAGAAGGGGGGCTATGGAGACAGAACAGGAGGTTAATAACATATCAGTCTGATGCTGAAAAATGCAGCGGGGGGGGGGTTGAGAATGACAAGAAAAACATATTGGCAGGGTAAGTGCTGGATAATCTTATAACAGAGAATTGCATGCTGGGATATGCTGTATGTACATAACATATTCACGTATAATACACAGCCACTCACTGATGTAAACAGTAGATATGTGTACAAGCCAATGACAGATGTTAGGTGACTTACTATATAAAGTTTTGGTAATGTGACAAAAAGATGGAATCTGCATTTAGTTCTGGATTTATTGAGGCCTATCTATCAAGCTTGATGCCCCGTGTTTCTGGCGAGCCTGCAGGCTCGCCAGAAACAGCAGTTATGAAGCAGCGGTTCCAAAGACTGCTGCTCCATAACTCTGTCCGCCTGCTCTGAGCAGGCGGACAGGAATAGGCACAATTCAACCCGATCGAGTACGATCGGGTTGATTGACACCTCCCTGCTGGCGGCCGATTGGCTGCGAGTCTGCAGGGGGCAGCGTTGCACCAGCAGCTCTTGTGAGCTGCTGGTGCAATGTTAAATGCGGAGAGCGTATTGCTCGCCGTATTCAGCGAGGTCTGCCGGACCTGATCCGCACACTGTCGGATCAGGTCCACAAGACCTTTGATAAATAGGGACCTATGTGTCAAAATATGTCACCATTTTCATTCCAAATATTTTCCGTTCCTGTTTGCTTTTAAAGTTCCCTTCCAGTATTTTATTTGTGATCTTTCAAATGGAGTAGCCAGTCTGTGTGTAATGGTGTCCAACTGGGCTACTGTATTTATTTTAATAGAGTGTCTATGCAGATTCATCCTAAGGTGCAGTTTTGTCCAATTTCATCTATGTAGCTTCCCAAGTCATGTATGTATATATATATATATATATATATATATATATATATATATATATATATATATATATATATATATATATATATATACACATACATACATACATACATACAAGTATACATACATACACACATACATACATATATATATACATACATACATACATACATACATACATACATGCATATATATACATACATACATACATACATACATACAAGTATACATACATACATATATATACAGTATATATATATATGCCCTAATGAGAGTGAGCTGCTGATTGGCTGCCTCTTCTAATTGGCTCAGCTGATGCAGTACTGCATTGATGCTTCTGATCCTACCTAGCTTTACTCTTTAAAGGGACAGTCTACTTGATTTTTTTGTATTGTTTAAAAAGATAGATAACACCTTTACTACCAAGTTCCTCAGCTATTACAACCAACATTGTTATATTAATATACTTTATAGCCTCTAGACCTGTAAATCTCTGCCTGATTCTAAGCACCTGCAGGTCACCTCTTATATCAGTGCATTTTATAAGATGAGATAAGGGGCAGTTTGCAGAGGCTTAAATACAAGGTAAAAAGTATATTGATATAACCGTGTTAGTTATGCAAAACTGGGGAATGGGTAATAAAGGGACTATCTATCTTTTTAAACAATACAACTTTCAAGCAGACTGCCCCTTTAACAAAAGATACCAATAGAACAAAGCAAATTTGATAACAGAAGAAAAATGGTTAATTTGTTTAAAATTGTATGTTCTATCTGAATCATAAAAGTTTAATTTTGACTTTATTGTTCCTAAATACAGCAATGTTTATCTGCAAATTTAATATCTTGGCTAAATACGTTTCCAGGACCTTCTTAAAGCCAAGGGGTTAAAATAAATATAAAAAAAAAAAAAGACGACAACAACAAAACAGTTTGAATCAATTCATAAAGTAAGAACGGTTCCAAGTGAATAATAACAGAACATATCCCAGCATTCCAAGCCAAGAGCTCCTATCACAGGCATGTATCCTTCCTGCTGATACACAATCTGTTATAAACTACATGGATTGTGCACTCTGCTGTGGAATGTTTTTAAGCTTGAAGGTGAGAGAAGAGGTAAAGTATCTTTTGCAAGTTGTTTACAAATTAACACTTTATTTATTAAAGAAAGTTGAGTTTATATTAAAAATGTTTTTAATTTTTTTCCTTTTCGTGATAGAATAAATATTTCTGCTGTATTGAGCCATTTCCATAGTGTTCTCCACAAGGACATTCAAATATCTATAGATCTAATATATAATATCTATAGATCTAATGTAAAAATATTTTTTTCTGCTTGTTACACACGTTATTTTTTTTAATTAAAGGGAAATTAACCCCTTACATAAACGGTCGGTAAAAGTTTCACTAGCGCATTTTGACTGCTAACTTCTTGCCTCTGCTGTAGAGCAAGATGTTCTCTACGACGTCTAATTAGTAGTAGGATTGCAGCAACTGTAAATACTTCCGTTCTCAAAACGTTTAAAGTTAAGCGATTTATGTTTCTTAGCCCACTTATAAACATGTTGTTATCTAGGGTAATTTAAAGAAAACTGGTTCTGAATACACAATTTCATATAAACATGTAGTTGTGACTTTTTTGAGTTAAGGCGATTCATTACAGTCATACTGCCAGACTACTGCGTTCTACGGTATTCATGACGCTGAAGGTACTGAATACATATTTAGCTGTACAGGCAGATTTTTAGATGCGAGTTACAGGCATCACATTGTGATAACTTGGAGAACTTGATTGGATAAGGCTTTGTTTGGGCAGAAAATAAGTCAAATCGATCCATCTTGAATCCACATTGTAATTGAATATGGCGCCAGGGGAAAAGAATTGTTTCAAATAGGGTGCATAGCTTGATAGATAGATAGATCTTGATTATGCGTGTACTTAGCCGCGCGAACACAGGCAGATTGCTAGTTTATGCCTTGATAAATCTTGACCTATATCTTTAAAGTCAGGGAAGATATGGTGATTGGTGGTTAGCATATATGCCGCTCCTCATTGGCTTACCAATGTACCAACTGCTTCCTTTATCAGAAGCAGCATTGCACTGTACTTGCTTGCCTTTAACTGTGTGTTTAACACTTTTCAGGAATGATCACCTACTGAAAGGGCGTTCATTTAAAAATTAAATTGTTCTAGTCAAGTATAAGATTTGGAGCTAGATTACAAGTGGAGCGGTATTTATCACTCCCGCTCGCACGCTAACTCCACAAGAAGTAAGCTTTTTGCAAGTTCGCAAAAAGGCCGAAGTTAGAATATCACGACCGTGTTAAAGTATTTCCCCATAGAAACCAATGGAGCAAGTAAAGTGGAAAAAACACACTACTCTCACGCAGCGGCAAATCTAACCGCATATTTTCAAGTGCGCTAACCCAACATGAAAATATTAATATTTCACCTTCCAATGTTCTTCACATAGAAGAAAATGTTCTATTTATTTATAAATGCATATTTCTACATATATCTGATATGTATTTTGGTACAATAAATATCTATAACTATATATATATCTATCTATATGATTATATATAGGTATAGATATATACATATATATATATATATATATATATATATATATATATATATATATATATAGGAATATCTATTAAAAAATACTTGTATGTATGTATGTATGTGTTTATATGTGTATATATATACAGTATATATATATATATATATATATATATATATATATATATATATATATATATATATATATATATATATATATATATATATATATATATATATATATATATATATATATATATATATATATATATATAGCAAAGATGTGCACTCCCACTCCAACACAACTGCCAGGGTGCTAGTAAAGAACAATATGAAGATAGAAAGAACTTGCACTCACTGGACTTTTTAGTGTTCAAAATTTTACTTATAAAACATGTGACGTTTCGAGGATAATGTATCCCCATCCTCAGACAACAAGTGAATAAAAAAAACAGTGCTAATATACACATAAAACCAACAAACCCTTCCCCCTAATTAGGACAAAAAAACACCAAAATGGTTGCAATGGTGACCTATGAGTCACAATGTAAACACCCTAGTGCTAATTGGAAAATACTATATGTAAATGGGCCATCACGGCCCCAAATAAGCAAGTGACTAGACAGGTGATACATGAGTGGACTGTGCTAGCAATGCATAATAATGTGGAAAACATACGGCCCAAAAATTGTACAGCACCCCAGAGAGCTATGATGTCACGATCTTATAAACAACATTATACAATACACTCAAGAGCAGAGACTTACATGGGGGAACAGACGCTGCTAGACACCAAAGATTGCAATAACAATCATCCAGACACAAGCAAACAGCACCGCGACTTAGAAACCGGAAAAACTCAGGCATATCACATAGAAGGCAATCAGCCTATCAGCAGCACTGTGTGCGGTTGTCATGGTGATGGGTCACAACGATCCCAAAGAAAAGCTCATACCGTGTGTCATACATACGCGCAGGAACAGACAGCAAACCAGGGGATGGCTAGGGTTTACCCCGAATACAGCATTCCAAGGAGATCCCCATAAAATCGATACATACCTGCTGGCGACAGATAGCATAACCCGGAAGTCACAAATGGTCACATGGTCGAAAATAGCCGATCACCGGGAGTGTATACAATCACCATGGAGACCGCTCGTAGCGATGTAGGGTAGCTCTGGCTAGATAAACAAACACATTATTCAAATTGACCTGCCAAAGTGCAACATACTCCCCCACACTCAAACCAATACATGCAATCCCAAATGCTATATACAAAAAATTCTATATACAAAAAATTATAATAATCAACATACTGGTACCAATAGGTAATACTACGTCTGAGCAGGAAGTATGTCTGTAAACATCTTTCACATACGAATTCAGGGACCAAACAGCCCACCATACTGTCTCACTGCCCTACAGACACAAAGCCCAATTAACATACATAGATAGATAGTAAAACCAGCAGTCATACACATTCGCCCCAATACACGCTGGTGAATAAACCAATCGGTAACACAGACACAAATACCACCCAAACTATCTATTGGCCAAAGGAATAAACATACAAACTAGGGAAATCATCCATAAAGCCACCCATACAGGAAAGCAGCAGATAACGCCCACCACTCCATGGTAATAAACATTGGCAGTTACAGAACCATTGGCAGATTTCAAAAGACATTAGCAATTTCAAAAGACATTGGCAATTTCAAAAAACATTGGCAACTCCAAAAAACATCGGGTGGACTGAAACACATCATGGACTCTCATACTCTAGACCATAAAAGATCAAATGGGACTAGCACAGCAGTGCCAGAGGACTGGCAAGTATTATAAAAAGCAGTTCCAGTCAAACATGGTGTTCAGTCCATGGGATTGCAAAGTGTTCAGCCGAAAGATCCACTTCGCCTCTATCTGTAGAAGGAGTTTATCCCTGTCTCCTCCTCATCTAAGGGGGGGGACGTGGTCGATTAGTGTGAATCTCAGGTCATGGACCCCATGTCCCTTTTCCAAGAAGTGCCGGGCAACAGGCTGATCGTTGGATCCTTTTTTAAAGGATGTCCTGATGGATGATCTATGGTTGGCTAGACGAGTTCTAGCATCGTCTGTGGTTTTGCCCACATAAAATCAACCACAGCTGCAATTCAATAAGTACACCACATGTGTGGTAGTGCAGGTAAGAACATGCCTAATCTTATAGCGTTGTTGGCGGTGGGGGTGGCCAAACGTGGCCCCTGGGATCATAGAATTACAGGTGGTACACCCCAAACACCTATAACACCCTGGTTTCTTCCTTTGTGAGAGCCACGTGTCAGGTGTGTAACAGTGGATAGGGTCGGCCTAAAGGATCTCCTTATGCTGACCGACCCTATCCACTGTTACACACCTGACACGTGGCTCTCACAAAGGAAGAAACCAGGGTGTTATAGGTGTTTGGGGTGTACCACCTGTAATTCTATGATCCCAGAGCTAAAATGTGGACACTAAAAGCATCTACTTATTTTTTTTCTAATCTTTAAATGTTTAATTTAATTAAAAAAATACATCTGCATATTATTCTCAAGCTGATCTTTGCTTTGAATAAATAATTTAATCAGCGTTTATTTTGTGTTTTACGTACCTTTAAATATTGTGGGTCAGATTACGAGTTGGGCCCTAACTGTTCCACGCGAGCGAAAAGGGGTTTATCGTAGTTGTTTGTGCGCATCGAGTGTAGACCTCATATTACAAGTTGAAAGTAAATGTGATTGCTTGAGCGTAATTGAAGTTAACATACGTCAGGATAGCGTATCCTCAGAGCTCTGGTTAACTGTTTCGCAAAACAAAAAAGTGTCACAAAACACATTAAAAATACAGTAAAAAGTACACTCATAATAAAATCTAATAAAGATTGTTAAAACAAAATTATTGCACAAAAAAGTTATAAGGACCCAAAGATATGAGGTCTCAGGGCTTTAATAGTTAGATACATTGATACACTTTACAGTCAAGTAGATGAAAACATGTAACAGCATATTTATATAATATTCATATTTAATAATGTGTTAAACTGTGTATTTACTGTAAATATTTCACATTCCAATGTTCTGCACATAGTAAAATATTGTGAGGATTTATTATATAATTAATATGAACCCAGTTGTATCTACTCCACTCAGTCTCACACCAAACCTAGGTACCTTGATAAACTAGGAACCTTATTATGCTCATTGACTGAGGGTGACCTGTTTAGGTCAAAAGTAAATAACAACTATCTTTAGTTGTTGGAGATATGCACAACAATGTAAGTGTGCTAATACTCTCCTAAGTACTATAATAGCATTTGCTAAACAATAGATAATCTCTTTGGATATAGAATATAATATAACTTTATGTAATTGAAGCTCTGTTAGTATCTCTTTAAATAGATTGTAGCTTATCAATCAGGTACAATGCTTTAATGTTCAGGTTAGTAAAGTTCATATGCAACCTTATTTATGAATGCAGCAGAATTGTTATGGCAGTGTATTGTATGCAGAAATAACCAAGATATATGCAGAGGATGTTAAACATGCACACTTTCCATTAGTAACGTATATGTATAAGCTTGATTAGTTAGTATATACAGTCTTAGGAACATATGATATTAGCGTAACTTCAGCAATAACTTTATGTTTAGTACGATACCCAACACTTCATGACCAGCGTGTACTTGTGAAGACTATGCTTGATAGCAATTCAGTTGTCCTGAGAAGCAGTGTAGAATCCGGCAACAGAGAGGAGCTGCGACACTGACTCCCGGAGTGCTGATGACGTCAGACGCCGAACTACTGCAGACACGCTGAATGTCAGTTAGCGTTTCAGAATGAAGTATGCCGTCCTGTGATTGAAGAGAACTTTGCAGATATAAAGTTAGAAAACAACTTGACGAAAATGGAGAGAGCTTCTTGAAAGTTGTGATCACTCCTCATGTGAATCAAATTACCAAGCATCGATGAATTAGAGAGGAGGGCTTATAAAGGCATAACGGTCATGTGATATTATGTTTAAAGGGACAGTGAAACGTGGAAAAGATGAAGTATAGAGATTGGGAATTACTGTGATATGACAGGACACCCCCCTTAACGATCTGCTCCGCAGATCAGGGTTTGGGACGGTCTGGATGTCTGCGATGAAACAGAGATACCAATCTAGGGGCTGATAAGTTAGTGGATGGTTCCCAAGAATCCTCTTCTGATGAATAATTTTTCCACCGAACTAAATACTGTAGAGAATTCTTATAGAATCTAGAATCCAAAATGGAATCAACTTCATATGATACTTCATCCTCAATGAGTGTCGGAACTTGAGTTGTCAAGACTTGATCTCTGACTGGAACATAAGGTTTCAAAAGGGATACATGAAATGTTGGATGTATCTTAAAATAACTTGGTAGTTGTAAAGTGACAGCATTAGCATTAACAATCCTAATAATTTTGTAAGGACCAATAAACAGAGAACCAAGCTTTTTACTGGGAATGTGAAGCTTCAAGTGTTTAGAAGACAACCAAACTAGATCTCCCACCTTATACTCAGGAGGTTTTGTTCTCCTTAAGTCATAATAACGTTTTTGCCTTTCTTGAGATTGTAGTAAAATCTGTTTTAGTTGAATGAATCCTTCAGCAATTGTATTCACAGTGTCATTTACCAAGGGACAAGAACTTTCTGATCTTTGAAGAAGATGATAAGAGGGATGAAACCCATAGTTAATGAAAAATGGAGTTGTATTGGTAGATGAATTAATGGTGTTATTATATGAGAATTCAGCAGTAGGAAGAAGAGAAGACCAGTTGTCTTGCTGAAATGTACAGTAGCATCTTAGATATTGCTCTAAACTCTGATTAGTCCTTTCGGTCTGACCGTTTGTTTGAGGATGGTAAGCTGAACTCAAACGGCGATCAATATGCAAACTAGAACAGAGTTGTGTCCAAAATCGAGAGGTAAATTGTGTACCCCTGTCAGTCGTAATAGACTTAGGTAACCCATGCAATCTGACAATATGTTTGATGAACAATTCTGCTGTTTCTGAAGCTGTTGGCAAAGTGTGAATAGGTATAAAATGTGCCATTTTTGAAAAGAGATCCACAACAACCAGGATTACTGTGTTGTTAGAAGAGGGAGGTAGATCGACAATGAAGTCTAGGGCAATATCTTGCCAAGGTCTGTCAGCGATTGGAAGAGATAGAAGTAAACCATAAGGGTGAATTCTTTGAGATTTACATTTGGTACATACAGCACACCCTTGTATGTACTGTTTTACAGACTGAATCATATGCGGCCACCAAAAATCCCTTTGAATTAAATGAAGAGTTTTCTTGAAACCAGGATGTCCTGAAAGTGGAATATCATGTGCCATAGCTAAAATGTCATTCCTAAGAGATTCTGGAACATACAGTGCATGACCATGGTAAAAAAATCCATCATTACCTTTATGAATCCTAGAATCATTAATCAATGGATCATTCTGTTGTTGTTCTTTGAGAATAGATGTTTTTCCCACTAAGAGGCCAATGAATTTTTCTGGTGGTATTATTGAGTTTAGTTCAGAACTCTCAGTTAATGGAGTTGAATATCTAGATAGAGCATCTGCCTTTGTATTTCTTACTCCTGGACGATAAGTGATTATAAAATCAAATCTAGTAAAGAATAAACTCCATCTGACTTGTCTGGAAGAAAGACTTTTGTTAGTTTTTAGATATTGTAGATTACGATGATCTGTAAATATGATGATTGGAAATCTTGCGCCTTCTAATAGATGTCTCCAAAATTCTAATGCAGCCTTGATGGCTAGAAGTTCTTTTTCCCCAATTGGGTAATTAATTTCGGCCGAATTCATAACCCGAGAATAATATGCAACAGGATGAAGCATGTTGGTAGAAGAATCTTTTTGAGACAGAATGGCTCCTATTGCAAATTCGGATGCATCTACTTCTAATGTATATTGTTTCGATGGATCTGGGAATTGTAGAATTGGAGCGGTAATGAAACTATGTTTGAGAGCGTTAAAAGACTCATCTGCCTGTTGGTTCCAGTGGTATTTGTTATTCTTTCGGGTGAGTAATGTGAGAGGTTTTGCAATAGTAGAGAAACCTTTAATAAATTTTCTATAAAAATTTGAGAATCCTAGGAATCTCTGGAGCTCTTTCTTATTTTTTGGAATAGGCCAGTTAGTGATAGCTTGTACTTTGTTGTCCTCCATGGATATTCCTTTTGGTGAAATATGATACCCCAGGAAAGAAATAGTATCAGAATTGAATATACATTTTTCTGCCTTAACATATAAGTTGTTCTGTCTTAATCTTGAAAGAACTGTTCTGACATGTTGTATGTGATCCTCTTTGGAATTTGAATAAATGAGAATATCGTCCAAATAAATGACAATGTATGTGTCAAGTAAATCTTTGAAAACATCATTAATGAAAAACTGAAAAGTTGCAGGTGCATTGCACAAACCAAAAGGCATGACACAATACTCATAGAGACCATACCTAGTGCGAAAGGCAGTTAACCATTCATCACCTTTGCGAATTCTAATTAAATTATATGCACCTCTTAAATCCAGTTTGGTGAAAATGGTAGCACCCTGTAACCTCTCTATGAGTTCTGGAATAAGAGGTAAAGGATATCTATTTTTTATTGTACAATTGTTCAGTTGTCTATAGTCAATTATAGGGCTGAGACTGTCATCTTTATTCTTCACGAAAAAGATCCCGGCACCAGCTGAAGATGTAGAAGGCCGAATAAAACCTTTCTTTAGATTTTCCTCAAGATATCCTTTGAGATGAAGCATTTCTGGTTCAGAGAGTGGATATATACGACCATAAGGGATTTTACTGTTTGGTTTTAAATCGATAGGACAGTCGTAGGGTCTGTGGGGAGGTAGAGATTGAGCCTCAACCTTATCAAAAACATCATAAAAATCTGAATACTCTGTTGGTATATTTGTGATATCAACCTGTAATATAGTTTGTGGTTGTGTACAGTGTTTTTTACAATATGGTGAGTCGAAGGAAATAGTACCACTATTCCATGAGATGTTTGGTTGATGTTTCTTTAGCCATGAGAGTCCTAGAATTATGGGGTACAAAGGGGAATGAATAACCTCAAAGGTACACAATTCAGAGTGACCTGATGAAAATGTTAATGATAATGGATCAGTATGATGGGTAACGGGACCTGAATTGATAAAAGAACCATCAACAACTCGAATAGGTAATGCAATTAATTTTTTAATTATAGGAATCTTGTGATTTTCAACAAAGGATGAATGAATGAAATTATTAGTTGCTCCTGAATCGATTACCACCTGGGCTTTAAGTTGATGTTGATCCCACTGTAGACAAACAGAAAGAGTAAAGTGAGATGAGTTTTTTATAACAGTCTCATTTAAATGAGCTATCTCTTGCTTACCCTTTTTTGATTTTAACAGAATTGGACACTCCTTTACTCCGTGATCCTTAGCAGCACAATATAAACAAAGATTAAGTTGTCTTCGTCTAGCCTTTTCTTCAGGTTTAAGAGGACCTTTGACAAAACCTATCTCCATAGGCTCATCTGTTAAACGGACAGTGGAAACTGAATGAGAGCTATAGGCTTTCTTGGTGGATAATTCTGATGACCCTCTTTCAATCTTCCTTTCCCTCAAACGACGATCAATAGATATAGACAAGGTCATAAGATTTTCTAAGTCCTTAGGAATAACCACACGTGCCAATTCATCTTTTAGAGCATCCGCTAATCCAATACGGAATTGATTTGTCAAAGCTGGGTTATTCCACTGTGTGTCAGGTGCCCATCTTTTGAAATCAGTTATATATTCTTCTACAGGGCGTCTACCTTGTCGCAGATGTCTGATAGAATTTTCTGCTGAAGCTTGTTTGTCGTGATCTTCATATAGTAAGGACATGGCATTAAAAAATGATTCTAATGAGTTTAAGATAGGATCTTCTTTCTCATAGTATGCATTAGCCCATGCCTTGGCTTCACCAGTGAGATAAGAATTTACCGTTAGAACTTTAACCCTTTCGGTAGGATAGGTTCTTGGTTTCAATGAAAATAATAAAGTACATGAATTTTTAAAGTCTCTAAATTGAGTTCTGTCTCCAGAAAATCTCTCAGGTGGACATATTTGTGGCTCAGGAGAAACAAGAGGTGTTGGTAAAGTTTGAGTAGGTACATGATCTCTAATATATTTTCGTAATTCCTGATTTTCAACTTGGAGGTCCCTAAGACCCTGGATCATTATATCCATATTTTGAGAAAGGGTTCCAACACGGTTGGACAATTCAGTAACATCCATTATAGATACGAGTGGGTTATGGGTGGCTTGGTAATATGTGAGGATTTATTATATAATTAATATGAACCCAGTTGTATCTACTCCACTCAGTCTCACACCAAACCTAGGTACCTTGATAAACTAGGAACCTTATTATGCTCATTGACTGAGGGTGACCTGTTTAGGTCAAAAGTAAATAACAACTATCTTTAGTTGTTGGAGATATGCACAACAATGTGAGTGTGCTAATACTCTCCTAAGTACTATAATAGCATTTGCTAAACAATAGATAATCTCTTTGGATATAGAATATAATATAACTTTATGTAATTGAAGCTCTGTTAGTATCTCTTTAAATAGATTGTAGCTTATCAATCAGGTACAATGCTTTAATGTTCAGGTTAGTAAAGTTCATATGCAACCTTATTTATGAATGCAGCAGAATTGTTATGGCAGTGTATTGTATGCAGAAATAACCAAGATATATGCAGAGGATGTTAAACATGCACACTTTCCATTAGTAACGTATATGTATAAGCTTGATTAGTTAGTATATACAGTCTTAGGAACATATGATATTAGCGTAACTTCAGCAATAACTTTATGTTTAGTACGATACCCAACACTTCATGACCAGCGTGTACTTGTGAAGACTATGCTTGATAGCAATTCAGTTGTCCTGAGAAGCAGTGTAGAATCCGGCAACAGAGAGGAGCTGCGACACTGACTCCCGGAGTGCTGATGACGTCAGACGCCGAACTACTGCAGACACGCTGAATGTCAGTTAGCGTTTCAGAATGAAGTATGCCGTCCTGTGATTGAAGAGAACTTTGCAGATATAAAGTTAGAAAACAACTTGACGAAAATGGAGAGAGCTTCTTGAAAGTTGTGATCACTCCTCATGTGAATCAAATTACCAAGCATCGATGAATTGGAGAGGAGGGCTTATAAAGGCATAACGGTCATGTGATATTATGTTTAAAGGGACAGTGAAACGTGGAAAAGATGAAGTATAGAGATTGGGAATTACTGTGATATGACAAATATGTTCTAAGTAATTTTAAATAGATATTCTTGTATATATCTATAACTATATATAATCATATATATAGATACAGTTGTGCTCATAAGTTTACATACCCTGGCAGAATTTATGATTTCTAGGCCATTTTTCAGAGAATATGAATGATAACACAAAAACTGTTCTTTCACTCATGGTTAGTGTTTGGCTGAAGCCATTTATTATCAATCAACTGTGTTTACTCTTTTTAAATCATAATGACAACAAAAACTACCCAAATGACCCTGATCAAAAGTTTACATACCCTGTGATTTTAGCCTGATAACATGCACACAAGTTGACACATTGGTGTTTGAATGGCTATTAAAGGTAACCATCCCCACCTGTGATCGGCTTTTTTGTAATTAGTGTGTGTGTATAAAATGTCAATGAGTTTCAGACTCCTGACAGACCCTTGCATCTTTCATCCAGTGCTGCACTGACGATTCTGGATTCTGAGTCATGGGGAAAGCAAAAGAATTGTCAAAGGATCTGCGGGAAAAGGTAGCTGAACTGTATAAAACAGGAAAGGGATATAAAAAGATATCCAAGGAATTGAAAATGCAAATCAACAGTGTTAAAACTCTAATAAAGAAGTGGAAAATGAGGGGTTCTGTTGAAACCAAACCACGGTCAGGTAGACCAACTAAAATTTCAGCCACAACTGCAAGGAAAATTGTTCAGGTTGCAAAGACAAACCCCCAAGTAACTTCAGGTGAAAAACATGACATGTGTTGTGGCTGTTTCAAGATGCACAATAAGGAGGCACTTGAAGAAAGATGGGCTGCATGGTTGAGTCGCCAGAAGAAATCCATTACTACGCAAATGTCACAAAGTATCCCACTTACAATACACCAAACATCACAGAGACAAGCCTCAAACCTTCTGGCACAAAGTGATTTGGAGTGATGTGACCAAAATTTAGCTTTTTGGCCACAACCATAAACGCTACATTTGGAGAGGAGTCAACAAGGCCTATGATGAAAGGTACACCATTCCTACTGTGAAACACGGAGGTGGATCAGTGATGTTTTGGGGATGTGTGAGCTTCAAAGGCACAGGAAATTTGGTCAGAATTGATGGCAAGATGAATGCAGTATGTTATCAAAGTTCAGAACGCCTCATTTTCCACTTCTTGATTAGAGTTTGAACACTGCTGATTTGCATTCTCAATACCTTGGATATCTTTTTATATCCCTTTCCTGTTTTTTACAGTTCAACTACCTTTTTCCCACAGATCCTTTGACAATTCTTTTTCTTTCCCCTTGACTCAGAATCCAGAAACGTCAGTGCAGCACTGGATGAAAGATGCAAGGGTCTGTCAGGAGTCCAGAAACTCATTGACCTTTTACACACACACACTAATTACAAGCAAATAGATCACAGGTGAGGATGGTTACCTTTAATAGCCATTCAAACTCATTTGTGTCAACTTGTGTGCATGTTATCAGGCCAGAATCACCAGGGTATGTAAATTTGGGTAGTTTCTGTTGTCATTATGAGTTAAAAAGAGTAAACACAGTTGACTGATAATAAATGGCTTCAGCCAAACATTAACCATGAGAGAAATAAAAGTTTTTGTGTTATCATTTATATTCTCTGAAAAATTGCCAAGAAATCATAAATTCTGCCAGGGTATATAAACTTATGAGCACAACTGTATATATTGTACCAAAATACCAACACATATATGTAGAAATATCTATTTATGAATACATAGAACATATTATGCTATGTGTAGAACATCTAACTGTGAAATATTAATATTTTCATGCCGGGTTAGCACACTTGAGAAAATGTGTTCGGGTTTGCACTTGAGTAGGGTATTCTATGGGGGGATGCGTTAATGCAGGCGTAATATCCTATCTTTTTTCGTGCATCAGGTTAGAACGTGAGCGAAAACCTTTTACTTTCAACTTGTAATATGAGCTCTACCCGACGCACGCAAAAAGCTCACTTCTAGGGGAGTTAGCGCAGGAGCATTAAATACCGCTCCACTTGTAATCTGGTCCTGTGTGTGCTAATCAAAATGTACTTGACAAGAAAAACATTTTTTTTTTCTTAAAGTGAATGTAAATTTTAATGAACCAGTCCCCGGTTTTTAATAATCCTATTAAAAACAGGGGCACTTTTATTCATCAAGCTTTACATTTTACTGGTTTTGTTCAAATACTTACCCTTTCTTTGTGAAAGCCGCTCCAGCGCTTCCCACGCCCGTTGCAAGCCTCTCCCTACGTCAAAAATGACGATCCCAGCCTTCCTCCAATCCTGGCGTTGCTTTAGGCAATGATTCCCCTTGGGGGGGAAGCCGTGATTGGAGAATGCCGGAATCGTTATTGTTAATGTATGAAGAGGCTTGCGACAGGCTGGAGAATCGCTGCAGCAGTTTTCAAGAAGAAATGGTAAGTATTTTAACAAAACCAGTGAAATGTAAAGTTTGATGAATGAAAGTGCCCACTCATTCCGCAAACTTTACATTCACTTTAACTGTCATTGTGCATGTGGATATTTTGCATGAACTTGAAACATCCTACCAATTACAAAAGAGAAATCAATCAGCAGCACAGCTGGGGGTGAAATTAAAAGTTCTTTCAACCTAATATCACCTGTTCCATAAATTGAAATACTGTAATATTCCTACAATGATGTTTTTCCCTAGAGCCTATGCAGGTTGCAACCTACATTTCTTGCTAAAAAGGAGGAATTATCATTAAATGATGAGATTGCCATGGAGCAGATGTGTTCTTGAACACATGATATTTAGAGTTATGACCCAGCAAATATTTTATTGGCAATGCTGTTAATTTTATGGTTCAAGTCTATGAAGGTGATAATGAATAAAGCAATGTGCTGCTATTTCTGGTGCTTCAATATCTTAGAGAACCCACTGGTCATTTTAAATCAATAGTAATCAAATAAACAAAGAAATAAACAGTGCTTACAAGCAGAAATAATTTAAAATCAATACAGTATTATAATTGAATAAAACATCACAATACAAATAAAAAAGTACACATATACTTGCACCAAAATATAAAGCAGTGAGCAGCAGCATAATCTGTGACAGAAAGTCCGTTCAGACGTCATTGGACATGAAGCATTTTAAGGCCACGCCCCTTCCACAGGTGTACCGTCACCTGATTCGCTCACTGCATAAATATTGTAGCCAACGTGGTAACTTCCTTATTGACATAGTAATCATATTCTTTTCCCAGTATTAGAATGCTCCAAACTTGAAGACATTAAGCTGTAGCTTTGAGGATATGTTGTAAATGGGTTTTAGTTCCCTATACAATGCAAGGTAAGAATTCATTTTTCTTCAATCTATGGCACCTAAAAGCTTGGAACATGTGTGAGATGCTTAGCAAATATCTTGTAAAAGAAGAAAAGTGTTAATGCCATAAATAGCATTTTTCCCTTATCTAAGATGGGTAATAAATATGTCTCTCTCAGATTGAGATCCATTTATTGTGCCTCTCTGCCACCTAAATAATGGAACTTGGCAGCCATTTTTAGTTCCTAATTAACAACGAATATTTAAATTTTTCATGTACTTTTTACAAGCTTATAGATGTGGGACAAGTTGCAGGATGCTTCTCTGGTATATAACAATAAGAAATCAAAATGATGTATTGGGTCTAGACGGTCCCATTAATAAAGAACAAATAATACACCTATAGAAGCTAGGGGGATGTGGGCATATTATACATGTGTATACACTGTATTATATTGTAAATGTTATATATGCATGTAAAGAGGCCAAATTATCAAGCCATCAACTATGCTGCATTCGCCGGGACCAATACGGTCGCCTAACATCGCCAAACATTGCGGCTGAGGACCTGAATACGATCTCCATATTTATTAAAAAAGCTGTCAAAAAGCAGCGCACCAAGTACGGGGCGATAAGCAGCGGACTGTTGTTAACTAGCTGTCATCAATCTCGCTGCTATTCGGCTTTTTCCCAACTTTATTTCTACCCTGTCACTAAACACCGCCACTATACTAAAATGTTTAACCCTTATCTCGCCGCTCCCTGACCCCACCGCAACTAAATCAATGTATTAACCCCTATCCCGCCGCTCCCGGGGCCCACCGCAACTTTAATAAAGCTATTAACCCCTATCCCACCGCTCCCGGACCCCACCGCCACTAAATAAATGTATTAACCCCTAAACCCCTGGCCTCCCACATCACTACAAGAGAATAAGTATATAACTCCAGCGCCAAAGAGTGTCACTACACCAGCTGCTATATGCAAAATCTCCCGATCAGATCTTAAGAGGTTAACAAAATATCATAGGCTGAAAGGAGCGCTTAGATCATCTAAATGGAGTCTTAGCTGTGTATAGTCAGAGGGGTAGTCGAGGAATAAACTAATAATAAGATTAAAATGTACACATATTAATTTCACAGAAGATAAAAGTAGATATTCAGATAAAGTCACAAAATCTTGAGATAAAAAGGGGCCCTAACTATGTAGTGAGAATCTTCCTTTACCTCAAGGGAATGCTAAAAACAGAGCTTAAAAACATCCAATATAACAATAACAGTCTTCCTTAAAATATATATAGATCTTAAAAGTGAAAAAAAAATGGGTTGCGCAGATGTACAAGTCCGCTAGAACAATGCTAAGCAATGATATATACTTTGAAATGCTAGACAATGATAAACACAATGATAAACACAATGTTAGATAATATGAAACAAAAGGGTATCGATACCTATAAAAATGACCTTAAAAATATCCGTGTAAAATAGGATTCGGTGAAAAAATGTGTATAAAAAATAAAATGTATAATCCTTGTGAGGTGAAAAAACACAGTTGCAAAGTGAAAAAAACAATTGCTAAAAAATGCAATTGCTAAAATACCAAAAATTGTGTAAAAATAAGACCTTATAGGTGTACACCTTTTTCAAAAGGTTCTAATGTCAATATTCCATATGTGACATGAAGGTGAAGAAAATGTTGTAAAAACTGCGAAGAATATAAATAAATAAATAAATAAATAAATAGATAGTTGTTATGTCTTAGTTAAATGGTGAAAGTTAATGTCTTTAAGAAAATATCTTTATAAAAAGTATCTTGATAAAAGTTGTCCAACTGTTCTACAGATAGCACAATTATAATCCAATTTTGCTAAGATATTTACTCCAGATAAGGTGTATCCATATATCTTCAAAACCAAATAGGGACCTGAGCCGTGAATATCAGTAACAATCTACGCGTTTCGATCCTCCTGGATCTTTGACGTGTTGATGATTGCAGACAAGCCATGTGCAATTTTTTTTTTAATTTTGGCAGCCACCAGTAGGTACTACAGCAGAGTGCTAATTGATCATGGGAAATTTTATTACAAGTAGTAAAGTATTAGCATTTGAGAGGATTTCTTAGTGTGCACTAAACCACTATGCTCAGTGTGAGACAGACTTGGCACTTTGTACAGTGTGTGCCTGAGTCAGACGGCAGATCACTTTCATTTGAAGAGGAGGTAGGACTTACTTAGCAAATGTTTTTTATTTCTTTGTGCAATTTTGGATTGTAACTTCAGTGTGGTAGTAGTTGTATGTTGGGGCCAGGGGTCCATAAAAACATATTTATTTTTTTTAGCAGCAGTGTATTTATGATTATTTGACAATGCTGTAGAAATTCTATATTTAAAACCATGCAGAAATGTTTCCTCCTCAATACACAAATGGTAGATGCCCTTTTGGCAGATATGCATTTTATATATATATATAAATATATATATATATATATATATATATATATATATATATATATATATATATATATATATATATATATATATATAACATTCCAGTTTACTGCCCCTTTATGCAAGGACTTTCCAGATGCAAGGAGTTATTTTATCTAAGATTTTTACATCTGCATATAATTTTATACTCTCAGACTAAGATTGCTCAGTGTTTGAAATGAGACAGGTTAACTTAAAAATGTTAAATTGTAAAAAGCCTAAATCCTGCATTTAACCAGATCTAATGGTATGAGTACCACAGCTTATGGTCCCACAAAGACCATATAGAGTACAGAATTTTCAAAATCTATAAGTACAGCTGACAGATGGGAAAATTTGTACACTATATTTGAAGTGGTGCTCTTGGTTGGGGAAAATGGGAAAAAAACAAACAAACATATGTCAACCTTTTAAAAGTACTTGTCTTCATCTAGCCATCTACCCAGATCATTAATGTACAATTTTGAATTCACAGAATTATTTTTGTTTGCACATTTACAAATATGATTCTTTAAAAAGTGATCTCTTAATTTCTGCATTTTTTTATCATTCATGTCACACACTGTTGATTTAGGGGATGCAAGGTGCATAAATGTTTCCTCCTGTGAGTGTTTCTGTGGGTGTAAGTTTATGTCTTTGTGCTTTGGTTTGTGTCTCTATGTGTATGTATTTTTTATCTGTGGGTCTCTCTGTGAGGGTGGGTGTGTATGTCTTTGTGCATTTTCTGTGGATGTCTGTGAGGGTGTGTGCATATGTCTTTGAGCTTTTTCTATGGGTGTTTCTGTGAGGGTGTTTGTGTGTATGTATGTATGTATGAATGTATGTCTGTGTTTTCTGTGGATGTCTCAGTGAGGGTGTGTGTATGTATGTCTTTGTGTGTTTTTCATGTGGTTGTCTCTGTGTGTGTGTGTGTGTGTGTGTGTGTATGTCTTTGTGTGTTTTCTGTTGGTGTCTCTGTGTGTGTATGTGTGTATATGTCTTTGTGTGTTTTCTGAGGCTGTCTCTGTCAGTGTTTCCTTGGGTGTATGTGCAAGTTTGAGTTTGTGTGTGTGTGTGTGTGTCCATTGTCTGTTCCTTTTTAGGACATTTTGACCTTACTACTAATTATTCACATCTTTCTACAGACTTTGAGACTAACAAGACCTTTCCGGAAGTAACCACTCCACCATTTAACCTTTAAATTATTGTTTAGGCAGTTCAGGGCCCTTCCTTTCAGCCACTGCATGCTGTTGTCATAATTTAGTTGTCATCTTCCTTTACAAAAAGATAATCAGAACTCCATATTTTGTTTTCTAAATCTCCTTTTTTTTACAAAACTGTAGTTTACTTCATTACTTGTCAGGTCAATGTAAACAAGTGCTAAGTGTCTGTTTGGGTTTCTGTGTTTGAGTGTGTTTCTTTGCGTGTCTGCTAGAATGTCTATATGTGAATCCTTATGTGTGAGTGTGTTTGTGTGTTTCAGTGTATGAGTGTGTCTGTGTGTGTGTGTATGTTACTACCTTTACAACAATTCCAAGTTTAAATAGACACTTAAGAATAAAGTGCATATACGTTTTAGTCACTTGGTCAAAAATTGCACATGTCAAAGGAGGGGGGGGGGCCCTGATCAATAGTTGAGTCAGGGGCCCCAAAACTTCTAGTGGCGGCCCTGTTCACCTCACAAGGATTATACATTTTATTTTTTATACACATTTTTTCACAGAATCCTATTTTACACGGATATTTTGAAGGTCATTTTTATAGGTATCGATACCCTTTTGTTTCATATTATCTAACATTGTGTTTATCATTGTGTTTATCATTGTCTAGCATTTCAAAGTATATATCATTGCTTAGCATTGTTCTAGTGGACTTGTACATCTGCGCAACCCATTTTTTTTTCACTTTTAAGATCTATATATATTTTAAGGAAGACTGTTATTGTTATATTGGATGTTTTTAAGCTCTGTTTTTAGCATTCCCTTGAGGTAAAGGAAGATTCTCACAACATAGTTAGGGTCCCTTTTTATCTCAAGATTTTGTGACTTTATCTGAATATCTACTTTTATCTTCTGTGAAATAAATATGTGTACATTTTAATCTTATTATTAGTTTATTCCTCGACTACCCCTCTGACTATACACAGCTAACACTCCATTTAGGTGATCTAAGCGCTCCTTTCAGCCTATGATATTTTCTCCCACATCACTACCACTTACTAAACCTATTAACCCTTAAACCGCCAGCCCCCCACATCGCCATAAACTAAATTAAGCTATTAACCCCTAAACCTAACATCCCGCTAACTTTACATTATAATTATCTCATCCCTATCTTATAATAAATTTAAACTTAAATGTAGAATTAAAATAAACTATATTAAACTATTAATTAACCTACCCTAACTATTATACTAAAATTACATTAAACTATATTAAACTATTAATTAACCTACCCTAACTATTATACTAAAATTACATTAAACTACAAATTAAATTAACTATATTACATATTTAACAACCTAACCCTACTCAAATTATTAAAATCTACAATTAAAAATTACTAACTTACAAAAAAATAACAACTAAGTTACAAAAAATAAAAAACATTAAGTTACAAAAAATAAAAAACCACAGTATCAAAAATAAAAAAGAATTACACCTAATCTAATAGCCCTATAAAAATAAAAAAGCACCCCCCGAATAAAAACAAACCTAGCCTACAATAAACTACCAATGATCCTTAAAAGGGCCATTTGCGGGGCATTGCCGCAAAGAAATCAGCTCTTTTACCTGTAAAAAAAAAAATACAAACACTCCCCCAACAGTAAAACCCACCACCCACACAACCAAACCCCCAAATAAAAACCTATCTAAAAAACCTAAGCTCCCCATTGCCCTGAAAAGGGCATTTGTATGGGCATTGCCCTTTAAAAGGGCATTTAGCTCTTTTTCTGCCCAAAGTCCCTAACCTAAAATTAAAACCCACCCAATAAACCCTTAAAAAAACCTAACACTAACCTCCGATGATCCACTTACAGTTTTCGAAGACCGGACATCCATCCTCATCCAAGCGGCAGAAGTCCTCAGTGAAGCGGGCAGAAGTCTTCATCCAAGTGGTCTGAAGTCTTCATCCAAGCGGCATCTTCTATCTTCATCCATCCGGCGCAGAGCGGGTCCATCTTCAAGACATCCTGTGCGGAGCATCCTCTTCTTAAGACGTCTCTTGAAGAATGAAGTTTCCCTTTAAATGACGTCATCCAAGATGGCGTCCCTTACATTCCGATTGGCTGATAGAATTCTATCAGCCAATAGGAATTAAGGGGGAAAAATCCTATTGGCTGTTGCAATCAGCCAATAGGATTGAGCTTTCATCCTATTGGCTGATCCAATCAGCCAATAGTATTGAGCTTTCATTCTATTGGCTATTCCAATCCTTTTAAGGGCCATTGGTAATTTATTGTAGGCTAGGGTTTTTTTATTTTGGGGGGGCTTTTTTGTTTTGATAGGGCTATTAGATTAGGTGTAATTCTTTTTTATTTTTGATACTGTGTTTTTTTTTATTTTTTGTAACTTAGTGTTTTTTATTTTTTGTAACTTAGTTGTTATTATTTTGTAAGTTAGTAATTTTTAATTGTAGATTTAAATAATTTGAGTAGGGTTAGGTTTTTAAATATGTAATATAGTTAATTTAATTGTTAGTTTAATGTAGTTTTAGCATAATAGTTAGGGTAGGTTAATTAATAGTTTAATATAGTTTAATACTTTAATGTAATTTTAGTATAATAGTTAGGGTAAGTTAATTAATAAATTAATATAGTTTATTTTAATTCTAAAGGTAAGTTTTAATTTATTATAAGATAGGGATGAGGTAATTATAATGTAAAGTTAGCGGCTTGTTAGGTTTAGGGGTTAATAGATTAATTTAGTTTATGGCGATGTGGGGGGCTGGAGGTTTAGGGGTTAACCGGCTCAGTTAGTGGTAGTGATGTTGGAGGCGAGGGGTTTAGTGGTTAATAATTTTATCACAGTTGCGGCGGGGTATCCATTAGAAGGTTAATAACTTGCAAAAGTTGTCAGATAGTGCCAAATTTGTATTCGGAACATCTGTAATGACGTAAGCAACGATCTGTGTCGGATTGAGACCGGCGGATCGTATGTTACATCATAAATTTCAACTTTTGCCGGTCTGTAGGCTTTGATAAATAGGTCGAGTCAAGCTCGCCACAATTACGCTGTGGAATTCCAGCATATTTGCGGTTGACGGCTTGATAAATATCCCTCAAAGTCTTTTTGTGGTTTGAATAAACCAGCTTTTAACTTTTGGATAATTTCCTGTTCAGGATATTAAAGGGATATGAAACCCAAAAAAATGATTTTGTGGTTCTGACAGAGCATAAAGTTTTAAAAAAAGTTTCCAATT
>NC_069509.1:174812314-174864814 GCF_027579735.1 Bombina bombina | reverse complement strand
GCCCCCTTATTTCAGTTCTTTTGACAGACTTACATATTTAGCCACTCAGTGCTAACTCCTAGGTAACTCCACTTGCGTGAGCACAGTGTTATCTATATAACACACATGAACTAACATCCTCTAGCGGATAAAAACTGTCAAAATGCCTTCAGATAAGAGGCGGCCTTCAAGGTCTAAAAAATTAGCAACCTCCTAGGTTTAGCTTTAAACTAAGAATACCAAGAGAAAAAAGAAAAATTGGTGATAAAAGTACATTCAAAAATTACATGCCCTATTTGAATCATCAAAGATTATTTTGGACAAAACTGTCCCTTTAACTGCCTGTGACTTCAATAACTGCACATGACTGTGTCCTGGCTAATCCAAGAAAAATCGTGTATCACATGTTGTTTTATAAGATGGCTCATGCAATTACTTCAATTTCATATACGGTATGTGCATCCCTGTCTGACTGACATTCACAGAATAGGACCTAGAAGTAAACAGTCACAAGCAATTTTAAGCAATCAAAATTAGTGATACAAAGGCACATCTGCAGAATATGATGACAGTTTTACCTCTACTACAAAAGCAGATACGAAATGGTTAATATGAAAATTGTGTTTTATTTATCAAAGCCTCAGAAGCTAGAGCAAATTATGCCAGATTCTGAACTTAACCCTACAACACGCTACACAGTAATAGTTAATTTATTAATTGGTCACAGCAAAGGAGATAAAAAATAATCAATACTAAAGATACTTTTAAGAGGTTTGTTCTTGGATTACAAAACAACACACATTTTATTAACAAAATGACAATTTTATATCCTTTTCAAACAGGCATTCTGTATGTAATTTTTACAATGCAGTATTCAATTATTGATATTGTCTGCACATATTATACCAATTACTTTAAGGTCCCTTTAATATCTATAAATTAAAGGAGCCTTATACAAACCTCTCAACATTTTGATGATATAAAGCAGGACTACAATATTAGGGGAGGGTATGGGTGTCCAGGAGGTTAGTTTCTAACGCTGTAGAGTCAGTCTGGCCTGTCAATTGTACTTCACAATCTAAGAGTTGGGTCTGGTCATTTCACCAATCGAGCACCTGTGCAGGGACACAACCAAATATCAAAGGCTATTTTTGCGTAAGGGCACCCAAGTGCTATTGTTATTCTCCAAAAACAACTTACATATTTTCATCTTTGTGATAATCCCTTTTCTGCAAAAAGAAACTATTTAATTAATTATCCAGATAGATATGTTCATATCTAAAGAATAGCTACAAAAAAGTGTAAAAATAAAACGTTTGTAATTGCAAAACAATACACATATGAATAATTTTCATCTAAACTATATTATCTTAAACAACTTACTTGCTTCTCTACCAGACCAATACTGCAATTTGAATTAGAATAATACAACATTATATTGTTTATGGCCATTAATACATATAGCTTGCGGGAGAAAAGGAAGAGCGTTTGCATGATATGATATGATAATGATTTAGTAATATTCACCAGAAAAAAAACAATTTCATAAAACCAGGAATATTAGATCAAGATATTAGGATTTGTTGCTGGAGGGTACAAAATACAAAAATAATTAGCAGAAATGGGGTTAGTAGATACACAGATAAGTAGTATTATTTTAGCAGAACTTGAAAATAGAATAGAATATGTTCAATAGGGTTGGTCAAATGTTACAAAAGAAAATCTACAAAAGCAGAATATAATTGTATTGTGGACGTTCTTTATGCACCATCTGATATTTATATACAATGAACATTTATTAGAGACTCAGATGTTATTTTTAATGCATTTCATTTTTAAATTTGTTAACAAAACACAAAAAACGTATACAGTAAAACTCCTATATCCACTGTTTCAGTTAACAGGGTTTTACTTATTCATGGTTGACTGCAGTGCAGTCCATACATTCATAATTTAAATTGTGCGCCGTTCTGAGTAACGTGATGATATCTTGTTGGGTCCCACCTTTTTCCCAGAGTATCCACGCTGTATATGCTACCCAGCTGCTTAGCCATCTCGTTATCAGATAAACTCCCACGGTATTGCAGTGCTTGTGCTCAAGTAATCCTTATTTCGCTTAATTCACATAGGACAAAATTACAAGTTGTGCGGTATGGCTATACCGCTGAAAAATTGGCCTTTGCACGCAGAATGGCAGGTCTCCCGTATTACAAGTTGCGTTATTCCGCTAGCGTTGTAGCCTGTACCGCAACTCTCCATTCCACACTCCAAAAATGGCTTTTGAGTGTGGAATTTTCAGCTCACCTGTATTACAAGTTGTTCGGTCAGGCTATTATGCTAGGGTTATAGCTTATACTGCCACAATCCATTCCGGGATCAAACACCAGTAGTTATGGATTTTGCAAAACAAAAATGTTTTAAAAAACTCATAACAAAAATGTTACAATGTACACTAACACCCATAAATTACATATTAACCCCTAAACCGCCATAACCCCGTATCACAAATACCTTATTAAACTTATTAACCCCCTAATCCGCCGCCCACCCACATCGCCAACACTAAATAAACATATTACCCCCTAAACCGCTGGCCCCTTACATCGCAAATACTACACCTATTAACCCCTAAACTGCCGGCCCCCCACATCGTAACACAATAAATTAAACCCCCTAAACCTAACACCCCCTAACTTTAAATTAAAATTACAATATAACTACCTTTAAATAAAAAAAAACTTATCTTTGCAATTAAAAAAACTAAGCTTAAACTACAAATAAACCTATATAGCTATTTAAAAATAAAACGAAAATAAACGAAAAATAAAAAAAACAAAGTTACAAAATTAAAAAATCCTAACACTACGAATACATTGAAAAAACCTAACATTACAAAAAAACACAAAAATTACAAAAAATAAAAAAAATCTAAGATTACAAAAATAATAAACGAAATTATCCAAAATAATAAAAAATAAACCTAATCTAATACCCATATAAAAACAAAAAAGCCACCCCAAAATAACCCCCCCAATCTAACAATAAGCTGCCAATAGCCCTTAAAAGGGCCTTTTGTAGGGCATTGCCCTGAAGCAATCAGCTCTTTTACATAAAAAAAATTACAAAGTACCCCCTAACAGTAAAATCCCCCACCCAACCAACCCCCAAAATACAAAAAACCTAAGTCTAAAAAAACCTAAGCTACCCATTGCCCCTAAAGGGGGCATTTGTATGGGCATTGCCCTTAAAAGGGCAATAAGCTCTTTTGCTGCCCATTAAAAATAAAAAAGCCCTAATTAAATAAAAACCCACCCCAAAAAATTAAAAACAAAACCTAACACTAACCCCAAAAAATGTACTCACAGTTCCTGAAGTCCGGACATCCCTCCTCATCCAGGCGGCGACATCTTCATCCTTCGCGGGACCATCGTCTATTTTCTTCCCGGAGGTGCAGAGCGGTCTTCCCCAATGCGCGAAGCCGGAGCAGTGGTCCTCTTCAGTGGAGGCGGTCCTCAGCGGCGGGGAGGCTCCTCTTCATGTGATCTCTGCCGCACACTGAAGATTGAATGCAAGGTACCCCTTTTATGTTTGGGGTACCTTGCATTACTATTGGCTGAAATATTCAAATCAGCCAATAGGATGAAAGCTGCTTAAATCCTATTGGCTGATTTTAACAGGGCTATTGGTAGTTTATTGTTAGATTGGGGGGTGTTTTTATTTTGGGGTGGCTTTTTTGTTTTTATAGGGGTATTAGATTAGGTTTAGTGCATAACTTGTTATCTTGGTGATAATTTTTATTATTGTAATTGTTCTCTTTTATTATAAGTTTTTGTTGTTACTGTCCTATTGTGTCTAATTAAGAAACTGAGCTTTATCATATGTATATACGGCATTTGCAGCATATAGTGTTCACTACTATACCACAGATAGGCATCCAATAGGGGGCTTGGAACAGGGGACCCACAGTATTTCTGCTTTTTTATAGGGGGAGTCATTACAATGGGTATAAAAAGTAAGAATGTACATTCAGATCCTTCGTGATGATACCAATATATGGAAGAAGGCGGCGGCTGCTCGCGGTATTCAGCGCTTTTCAGAGACGAATTCCTTCTGGATCTTAGTGTGTTGCGCTTTCACAAGAAGGAATCTGGCTCTGAAAAGAGTTGAATACCGCGAACGGCTGCCTTCTTCTGCATTTGGATCAACACAAATTATCCAAATGCATATGCTTAAAGGGACAGTATACTGTAAAATTGTTTTTCCCTTAATGTGCTTCCAATTTCATTTCTTACCAGCTGCAGAGTATAAATGTATGATAATTTGCTTTTTAAGGTTTATTTGTGTATATGAAATAACTGATTTTGTGTTTTGAAGCCACAACCTAATAAAATGGGTTGAGCTTGAAGGTATGATCAGATCTCATTACTTTATCATATTGCGTACATATACATGTGTATTTATCTTATATCTGTAGGTATAATCAGATCTTATTACTTTATCACATTGTGTACATATACATGTGTCTGTATCTTATATCTGTAGGTATAATCAGATCTCATTACTTTATTACATTGTGTACATATACGTGTCTGTATCTTATATCTGTAGGTATAATCAGATCTCATTACTGTATCACATTGTGTACATATACATGTGTCTGTATCTTATATCTATAGGTATAATCAGATCTCATTACTGTATCACATTGTGTACATATACATGTGTCTTTATCTTATATCTGTAGGTATAATCAGATCTCATTACTTTATCACACTGTGCACATATACATGCTTCTTTATCTTATATCTGTAGGTATAATCAGATCTCATTACTGTATCACACTGTGTACATATACATGTGTCTTTATCTTATATCTGTAGGTATAATCAGATCTCATTACTGTATCACATTGTGTACATATACATGTGTCTTTATCTTATATCTGTAGGTATAATCAGATCTCATTACTTTATCACACTGTGCACATATACATGCTTCTTTATCTTATATCTGTAGGTATAATCAGATCTCATTACTTTATCACACTGTGTACATATACATGTGTCTTTATCTTATATCTGTAGATATAATCAGATCTCATTACTGTATCACATTGTGCACATATACATGCGTCTTATATCTGTAGGTATAATCAGATCTCATTACTTTATTACATTGTGTACATATACATGTGTCTTTATCTTATATCTGTAGGTATAATCAGATCTCATTACTTTATCACATTGTGTACATATACATGTGTCTGTATCTTATATCTATAGGTATAATCAGATCTCATTACTGTATCACATTGTGTACATATACATGCTTCTTTATCTTATATCTGTAGGTATAATCAGATCTCATTACTGTATCACATTGTGTACATATACATGTGTCTGTATCTTATATCTATAGGTATAATCAGATCTCATTACTTTATCACATTGTGCACATATACATGCGTCTTATATCTGTAGGTATAATCAGATCTCATTACTTTATCACATTGTGTACATATACATGTGTCTTTATCTTATATCTGTAGGTATAATCAGATCTCATTACTTTATCACATTGTGTACATATACATGTGTCTGTATCTTATATCTATAGGTATAATCAGATCTCATTACTTTATCACATTGTGTACATAAACCTGCTTCTTTATCTTATATCTGTCAGTAAACCAAAGACCAATACTTGGAGAGAACAGTGTAAAATTAAAATTGTATTACCTTATCTCTTCTATACCCCACTGGGAGTGTAATTTCGTCTGCTGTCTGTGTTTACACAGCTTGGACCTAAGGCCAGAATCTTTCAGAATAGGTAGAGATACCACAGGCTAAATCACCTATTTCAAATGTCAATATAAGGGTATAGGAAATACTTGTAAACAATTTAATACACTCCAGCAGGTAAAGTGGATCATAGGGAACACATTAAAGGGGAGAAAACAATTGAGTAAACTGTCCCTTTAATAATAAGCCACATTTACAGTATTTTTAGATGAGTTTAGTCTGAATTCAAGTGTCAGAGATACTTAAAGAGCCAGTAAACTAGTTGTAATTAAATTTTTCTGCAGTCCAATAGATTAACATATCAACAAAGTCTGAACATTATTGGAACATAATAATATGTTGCAGGGTTAGCCTTGTGAAGCTGCATGTGCTCTATAAGTTTTCAAGTACTGTAAAATCCACAATTACAAGAAAAGGCACAACATAAAGGGACGCAAAACATAAAAAACATTTTTTTTTTCATTATTCAGATAAATCATGCAGTTTTAAGCTATTTTCTAATTTACTTCTATTTTCAAATGTGCTTCATTCTCTTAATATCCTTATTTGAAGGTGCAGGACAGCACTATAGGGGGTTAGTTGAACATATCAGGCAAGCCAATCGCAAGAGGGATATAAGTGCAGCCACCAATCAGCAGCTAGCTCCCAGTAGTGCATTGCTGCTCCTGCGGTTACCTATGTATGATTTTTAGCAAAGGATACCATGAGAATGAAGGAAATTTGATAAAAGAGGTTAGCTGGAAAGTTTTTTAAAAATACATGCTCTATCTGAATCATGAAAGAAACGTTTGGGGTTTTATGTCTCTTTATGCATTTTATGTTACAATCTCAAAGTGTTTAATGTCCCTTTAACCCTGGGCTGCAAAAACTACCCTTGTTCCAATCCATCTTAAAAGTACTAAAAAGCCTTTTGCAAACCAATAATACTTTATCCAGTGTTACAAGTTGTTGGTTAAAATGTTTAACCAAAGCCTGCTGCTCCTGAGCCTACCTAGGTATGATTTTCAGCAAAGGATACCAAGAGAACGAAGAACATTTTCCTAATAGAACTAACATAGAAAGTTGTTTAAAAATGCATGTTCTGTCTGAATTAAATTAAATAAGATTTTTGCCAAGTTGGAAAATAAATAAATCCTAGACATACAACCCCCAATTCCGAAAAAGTTGGGACAGAATGGAAAATGCAATTCACCCTGTACTATATTGAAAACACATTCAGCTAGATTACGAGTTTTGCGTTATGAGTGAAAAAGCTTCATAACAACGCTTTTTTACTACAGCTGCTATTACGAGTCTTGCAGGTATATCTGTACTGCATACTTTTTTGGCCGTCATGCAACGTAACTACCGCAGCTTTCCAAAAGTCTTTTTTCAATGGGACTTCCACAGCGCCGGTATTACGAGTTTGCCTGTCCGGCCAAAAAGTGAGCGGTACAGCCTATACCGTCAAGATTCGTACCGTAAACTGAAAGTCAGTAGTTATGAGTTTTATAATTCTAAAATGACAATAAGAAAAAAGAGCGCACAAAAGGTCTCTAAGTGCAGTATAATTTATTACAAATGGTTAAAAAGCTGTAGCCCCAATCCCTTTTGCAGAGCTACTCACAAGAAACAACCTCAAACATGTGAGGTATGTAATGGCACTCAATATCCTAATCAGCGTCCTCCCTGGAGTGTATGGAAACGTCCGCGGAAGAAACGTTAACTTAAACAATCCTTGAGGCGCTGTTGGCGCTGTTGGATCCGTCTTATCCAATGGATATCTTTCAAAAGCAGGCTCTCATTAGGAAACACTCTAGAGTGTAACACCAATCTGAGTTTGTGTAATAGCGTCAGTGACGTGAAGGAACCTGTACCATAAAACTCATAACTTAAGTGCTAAAAAGTACACTAACACCCATAAACTACCTATTAACCCCTAAACCGAGGCCCTCCCACATCGCAAACACTAAAATAAAATTATTAACCCCTAATCTGCCACTCCCGACATCGCTGCCACTAGAATAAACATATTAACCCCTAAATCGCCATGCTCCTGCATCGCAAACATTAGTTAAATATTTTTAACCCCTAATCTGCTGTCCCTAACATCGCTGCAACCTACATTACTGTTATTAATCCCTAATCTGCTGCCCCCAAAATCGCCGCCACTATACTAAAGTTATTAACCCCAAAACCTAACCCTAAGTCTAACCTTAACACCCACTAACTTTAATATAATTAAAATAAATCAAAATAAAAATTACAATTAATACCTAAATAATTCCTATTTAAAACTAAATACTTACCTATAAAATAAAACCTAAGCTAGCTACAATATAACTAATAGTTACATTGTATCTATCTAAGGTTTTATTTTTATTTCACAGGTAAGTTTGTATTTATTTAAACTAGGTAGACTAGTTATTAACTATTTACTAACTACCTAGTTAAAATAAATACAAACTATTTTAATTATGTTCAAGTTAGTGGGTGTTAGGGTTAGGGTTAGACTTAGGGTTAGGGGTTAATAACTTTAGTATAGTGGCGGCGACGTTGAGGGCGGAAGATTAGGGGTTATAAGTGTAATATAGGTGGCGGTGATGTTAGGGGCGGCAGATTAGGGATTAATAAGTGTAGGTAGGTGGCGGCGACATTGGGGGCGGCAGATTAGGGGTTAATAAGTGTAGGTAGGTGGCGGCGATGTCGGGGGCGGCAGATTAGGGGTTAATAAGTGTAATGTAGGTGGCGGCGATGTTGGGGCATCAGATTAGGGGTGTTTAGACTCTGGGTTTATGTTAGGGTGTTAGGTGTAAACATAAATTTTGTTTCCCCATAGGAATCAATAGGGCTGCGTTACGGAACTTTACGCTCCTTTATTGCAGGTGTTAGGCATTTTTTTAGCTGGTTCTCCCCATTGATGTCTATGGAAAAATCGTGAACGAGCAAGTAAAACCTGCTCAAAGCAGCGCTGGTTTTTGGGTGCGGTATGGAGCTCAATTTTGCTCAACTCTGCTATACATGTGTATTTATCTTATATCTGTAGGTATAATCAGATCTCATTACTTTATCACATTGTGTACATATACATGTGTCTGTATCTTATATCTGTAGGTATAATCAGATCTCATTACTTTATTACATTGTGTACATATACGTGTCTGTATCTTATATCTGTAGGTATAATCAGATCTCATTACTGTATCACATTGTGTACATATACATGTGTCTTTATCTTATATCTGTAGGTATAATCAGATCATATTACTTTATCACACTGTGTACATATACATGTGTCTTTATCTTATATCTGTAGGTATAATCAGATCTCATTACTGTATCACATTGTGTACATATACATGTGTCTTTATCTTATATCTGTAGGTATAATCAGATCTCATTACTTTATCACACTGTGCACATATACATGCTTCTTTATCTTATATCTGTAGGTATAATCAGATCTCATTACTTTATCACACTGTGTACATATACATGTGTCTTTATCTTATATCTGTAGATATAATCAGATGTCATTACTGTATCACATTGTGCACATATACATGCGTCTTATATCTGTAGGTATAATCAGATCTCATTACTTTATTACATTGTGTACATATACATGTGTCTTTATCTTATATCTGTAGGTATAATCAGATCTCATTACTTTATCACATTGTGTACATATACATGTGTCTGTATCTTATATCTATAGGTATAATCAGATCTCATTACTGTATCACATTGTGTACATATACATGTGTCTGTATCTTATATCTATAGGTATGATCAGATCTCATTACTTTATCACATTGTGCACATATACATGCGTCTTATATCTGTAGGTATAATCAGATCTCATTACTTTATCACATTGTGTACATATACATGTGTCTTTATCTTATATCTGTAGGTATAATCAGATCTCATTACTTTATCACATTGTGTACATATACATGTGTCTGTATCTTATATCTATAGGTATAATCAGATCTCATTACTTTATCACATTGTGTACATAAACCTGCTTCTTTATCTTATATCTGTCAGTAAACCAAAGACCAATACTTGGAGAGAACAATGTAAAATTAAAATTGTATTACCTTATCTCTTCTATACCCCACTGGGAGTGTAATTTCGTCTGCTGTCTGTGTTTACACAGCTTGGACCTAAGGCCAGAATCTTTCAGAATAGGTAGGGATACCACAGGCTAAATCACCTATTTCAAATGTCAATATAAGGGTATAGGAAATACTTGTAAACAATTTAATACACTCCAGCAGGTAAAGTGGATCATAGGGAACACATTAAAGGGGAGAAAACAATTGAGTAAACTGTACCTTTAATAATAAGCCACATTTACAGTATTTTTAGATGAGTTTAGTCTGAATTCAAGTGTCAGAGATACTTATAGAGCCAGTAAACTAGTTGTAATTAAATTTTTCTGCAGTCCAATAGATTAACATATCAACAAAGTCTGAACATTATTGGAACATAATAATATGTTGCAGGGTTAGCCTTGTGAAGCTGCATGTGCTCTATAAGTTTTCAAGTACTGTAAAATCCACAATTACAAGAAAAGGCACAACATAAAGGGACGCAAAACATAAAAAACATTTTTTTTTCATTATTCAGATAAATCATGCAGTTTTAAGCTATTTTCTAATTTACTTCTATTTTCAAATGTGCTTCATTCTCTTAATATCCTTATTTGAAGGTGCAGGAATGCACTATAGGGGGTTAGTTGAACATATCAGGCAAGCCAATCGCAAGAGGGATATAAGTGCAGCCACCAATCAGCAGCTAGCTCCCAGTAGTGCATTGCTGCTCCTGCGGTTACCTATGTATGATTTTTAGCAAAGGATACCATGAGAATGAAGGAAATTTGATAAAAGAGGTTAGCTGGAAAGTTTTTTAAAAAATACATGCTCTATCTGAATCATGAAAGAAACGTTTGGGGTTTTATGTCTCTTTATGCATTTTATGTTACAATCTCAAAGTGTTTAATGTCCCTTTAACCCTGGGCTGCAAAAACTACCCTTGTTCCAATCCATCTTAAAAGTACTAAAAAGCCTTTTGCAAACCAATAATACTTTATCCAGTGTTACAAGTTGTTGGTTAAAATGTTTAACCAAAGCCTGCTGCTCCTGAGCCTACCTAGGTATGATTTTCAGCAAAGGATACCAAGAGAACGAAGAACATTTTCCTAATAGAACTAACATAGAAAGTTGTTTAAAAATGCATGTTCTGTCTGAATTAAATTAAATAAGATTTTTGCCAAGATGGAAAATAAATAAATCCTAGACATACAACCCCCAATTCCGAAAAAGTTGGGACAGAATGGAAAATGCAATTCACCCTGTACTATATTGAAAACACATTCAGCTAGATTACGAGTTTTGCGTTATGAGTGAAAAAGCTTCATAACAACGCTTTTTTGCTACAGCTGCTATTACGAGTCTTGCAGGTATATCTGTACTGCATACTTTTTTGGCCGTCATGCAACGTAACTACCGCAGCTTTCCAAAAGTCTTTTTTCAATGGGACTTCCACAGCGCCGGTATTACGAGTTTGCCTGTCCGGCCAAAAAGTGAGCGGTACAGCCTATACCGTCAAGATTCGTACCGTAAACTGAAAGTCAGTAGTTATGAGTTTTATAATTCTAAAATGACAATAAGAAAAAAGAGCGCACAAAAGGTCTCTAAGTGCAGTATAATTTATTACAAATGGTTAAAAAGCTGTAGCCCCAATCCCTTTTGCAGAGCTACTCACAAGAAACAACCTCAAACATGTGAGGTATGTAATGGCACTCAATATCCTAATCAGCGTCCTCCCTGGAGTGTATGGAAACGTCCGCGGAAGAAACGTTAACTTAAACAATCCTTGAGGCGCTGTTGGCGCTGTTGGATCCGTCTTATCCAATGGATATCTTTCAAAAGCAGGCTCTCATTAGGAAACACTCTAGAGTGTAACACCAATCTGAGTTTGTGTAATAGCGTCAGTGACGTGAAGGAACCTGTACCATAAAACTCATAACTTAAGTGCTAAAAAGTACACTAACACCCATAAACTACCTATTAACCCCTAAACCGAGGCCCTCCCACATCGCAAACACTAAAATAAAATTATTAACCCCTAATCTGCCACTCCCGACATCGCTGCCACTAGAATAAACATATTAACCCCTAAATCGCCATGCTCCTGCATCGCAAACATTAGTTAAATATTTTTAACCCCTAATCTGCTGTCCCTAAGATCGCTGCAACCTACATTACTGTTATTAATCCCTAATCTGCTGCCCCCAAAATCGCCGCCACTATACTAAAGTTATTAACCCCAAAACCTAACCCTAAGTCTAACCTTAACACCCACTAACTTTAATATAATTAAAATAAATCAAAATAAAAATTACAATTAATACCTAAATAATTCCTATTTAAAACTAAATACTTACCTATAAAATAAAACCTAAGCTAGCTACAATATAACTAATAGTTACATTGTATCTATCTAAGGTTTTATTTTTATTTCACAGGTAAGTTTGTATTTATTTAAACTAGGTAGACTAGTTATTAACTATTTACTAACTACCTAGTTAAAATAAATACAAACTATTTTAATTATGTTCAAGTTAGTGGGTGTTAGGGTTAGGGTTAGACTTAGGGTTAGGGGTTAATAACTTTAGTATAGTGGCGGCGACGTTGAGGGCGGAAGATTAGGGGTTATAAGTGTAATATAGGTGGCGGTGATGTTAGGGGCGGCAGATTAGGGATTAATAAGTGTAGGTAGGTGGCGGCGACATTGGGGGCGGCAGATTAGGGGTTAATAAGTGTAGGTAGGTGGCGGCGATGTCGGGGGCGGCAGATTAGGGGTTAATAAGTGTAATGTAGGTGGCGGCGATGTTGGGGCATCAGATTAGGGGTGTTTAGACTCTGGGTTTATGTTAGGGTGTTAGGTGTAAACATAAATTTTGTTTCCCCATAGGAATCAATAGGGCTGCGTTACGGAACTTTACGCTCCTTTATTGCAGGTGTTAGGCATTTTTTTAGCTGGTTCTCCCCATTGATGTCTATGGGAAAATCGTGAACGAGCAAGTAAAACCTGCTCAAAGCAGCGCTGGTTTTTGGGTGCGGTATGGAGCTCAATTTTGCTCAACTCTGCTATATTGCCTGCTAACGCCGGGTTTTTCCAAACCTGTAATAGCAGCACTATAGGGAGGTGAGCAGTGGAAATAACTTGCAAGTTATTACCGAGCCGCTCATAACACAAAACTTGTAATCTAGCCGATTGTTATCACATTATTTGACTTTGTGAATTTAATGTATTTTTTAAAATATACACTCATTTTAAATCTGATGACTGTAAAACATTCCAATACAGTTGGGACAGGCGCAATTTAGGACTAATAGCGATGTGATAAGTTGAAATAAGAAGGTGATGTGAAACAGGTGAGACAGTCTTGTAATCATAGTATAAGGAGCATCCAAAAAAGGCCTTGTCCTTCAAGAGCAAAGATGGGTCGAGGGTCACCAATCCGCCAACAAATTCATTAGTGAATAATCCAGCACTTTGAGATTAACATTCCCCAAAGGTAAATCGGTAGGATTTTGGGCATTTCACCTTCTACAAATATAATTTAAAGATTCGAGGAATCCAGTCAAAGCTTGGTGCGTAAAGGGGAAGGCCCAAGAAACACTTCTGAATGTGCGTGATCTCCGATACCTCAGACCTCACTGTCTCTAAAACCATCATTAGTCTGTAATGGACATCCTGACATGGGCTCATTAGCCTCCACAGATGCAAGTTAAGACTTTACTATGCAAAGCAGACGCCATACATCAACACTGTCCAGGACCGCCGCTGACTTCTCTGGGCTCGGTCTCATCTGAGATGGACAGTAGCACAGTGGAATCATGTTTTGTGGTCCGACGAGTCAACATTTCAAATAGTTTTTGGAAAAAACAGCCATCGTGTTCTCTTGGCCAAAGAGAAAAAGGACAATCCAAGCTTTTATCATCTCAGGTCCAAAAGCCAGCGTCTGCCATGGTATGTGGGTGTGTCAGTGCCCATGGCATGGGTAATATGCACATCTGTGAGGGCACCATTAATGCAGAAATATATATATATACATTTAAGAGCAACATATTCTGCCATCCAGACGTTGTCTTTTCCAGGGATGTCCCAGCAATTTCCAGCAGGACAACGCCATACCACATTCTGCCCGCATTACAAGGGCATGGTTTGTGTAAGCAGAGAGTGCTGTCCTGTCTCAGATTGAGAATGTTGTGGCATTATGAAGTGCACAATAAGGCAATGAAGGCCCCGGAAAGTTGCACAGCTGAAGACATCCATAATGGATGAATGGGGGGAAATTCCACTTGCTTAACCTAAGCAACCGATGTCTTCAGTGACGAAAAGCTTAATAAGTGTTATTAAAAGAAAAGGTGATGTTACACAGTAGTAAACAGTCGACTGTCCAACATTTTTTGGAGTGTGTTGCAGTCATCAGATTTAAATTGAGTAATACAATAAATTCACAAAGTAAAGCATCAAATAATGTGTTAATATTCACCTAGATTACGAGTTTTGCGTTAGAGGCTGTGCGGTGCTAACAAGCAGTTTATGCTCACCGCTCACTTACAGACAGCGATGGTATTACGAGTTTTTACAAACCAGACAAGAAGTGAGCGTTGAGCAAAATTTTGCTCATTACCGCACTCCAATACCAGCGCTGCTTGCGTTAGCGGTGAGCTGGTGTAACGTGCTTGTGCACGATTTCCCCATAGGAATCAACGGGAAGAGCCAGCTGAAAAAAAGTCTAGCACCTGCAAAAAAGCAGCGTAAAGCTCCTTAACGCAGCCCCATTGATTCCTATGGGGAAATACATTTTATGTCTACACCTAACACCCTAACATGAACCCCGAGTCTAAACACCCCTAATCTTACACTTATTAAGCCCTAATCTGCCACCCCCGACATTGCCGACACCTACATTATAATTATTAACCCCTAATCTGCCGCTCCGGACACCGCCGCTACCTACATTTTACTTATGAACCTCTAATCTGCTGCCCCCAACATCGCCTAACCCGACATTATATTTATTAAACCCTACTCTGCCGCCCCCAATGTCGCCGCCACCTACCTACACTTATTAACCCCTAATCTGCTGTCCCAACGTCGCCGCCACTATAATAAACATAATAACCTCTAAACCGCCGCACTTCCGCCTTGCAAACATTAGTTAAATATTATTAACCCCTAATCTACTGGCCCTAACATCGCCGCCACTTACCTACATTTATTAACCCCTAATCTGATGCCCCCAATGTCGCCGCCACTATACTAAATGTATTAACCCCTAAACCTAAGTCTAACCCTAACCTTGACACCCCACAACTTAACTTAGTTATTAACTATTTACTAGCTACCTAGCTAAAATAAATACAAAAGTACCTGTAAAATGAAACCTAACCTAAGTTACAATTGCACCTAACACTACACTATAATTAAATTATTACCCTAAATTAAATACAATTAAATACAATTAAATAAAATTATCTAAAGTACAAAAACAAACAAACACTAAATTACACAAAATAATAAACAAATTACACGATTTTTAAACTAATTACACCTAATCCCCCAAACAAAATAAAAAAGCCCCCCCAAAATAAAAAAAAAAGCCCTACCCTACACTAAATTACAAATAGCCCTTAAAAGGGCCTTTTGCGGGGCATTGCCCCAAAGTAATCAGCTCTTTTACCTGTAAATAAAAATTACAAATCCCCCCCAACATTAAAAGCCACCACCCACACAACCAACCCTACTCTAAAACCCACCCAATACCCCCTTAAAAAAAACTAACACTAACCCCTTGAAGATCACCTTACCGGGAGAAGTCTTCATCTAACCGGGCCGAAGTCCTCAACGAAGCCGGGAGAAGTCTTCATCCAAGCCGGGCGAAGTGGTCCTCCAGACGGGCAGAAGTCTTCATCCAGACGGCATCATCTTCTATCTTCATCCATCCGGCGCGGAGCAGGTCCATCTTCAAGACATACGACGCGGAGCATCCTCTTCATCCAACGGCTAAGACTGAATGAAAGTTCCTTTAAATGATGCCATCCAAGGGGTTAATAACTTTAGTATAGTAGAGGCGACGTTGGGAGCGGCAGATTAGGGGTTAATAAATGTAGGTAGGTGTCGGCGATGTTAGGGACGGCAGATTAGGGGTTAATAATATTTCACTAATGTTTGTGAGGCGGGAGTGCGGCGGTTTAGGGGTTAATATATTTATTATAGTGGTGGCGATTTCTGGTTCGGCAGATTAGGGGTTAAAAATTTTATTTTAGTGTTTAGGGGTTAATAGGTCGTTTATGGGTGTTAGTGTACTTTTTAGCACTTAAGTTAAGAGTTTTATGCTACGGCGTTGTAGTGTAAAACTCTTAACTACTGACTTTAAAATGCGGTACCAGTCTTGACAGGAGAGGGTCTACCGCTCACGTTTTGGCAGACTCGTAATACCGGCGCTATGCAAGTCCCATTGAAAAAAAGAGGATACGCAATTTACGTAAGTGGATTTGCGGTATTTCCAAGTCTGGCCAAAAAAGTGAGCGGTGAGCCTGTACCTTCAAGACTCGTAATACCAGCGGGCGTTAAAAAGCAGCGTTAGGACCTCTTAACGCTGCTTTTTAAACCTAACGCACAACTCGTAATCTAGCCGATTGTGTTTTCAGGGTAATACAGAGCAAATTAAATTTTCAAATTACTCTTTTTGTTTGTTTTTTTGCCTTTTCCACTGTCGCAACTTTTTGGGAATTGGGGTTGTAAGATTGGCATATGGACCGATTCATACCAACCCAATGCTTTGTTCTTCCAATTATTTGTTCCCTAAGACTTACTCTAAAATCCCTGCTTTCAATATTTGTATGATACAATGTACAAAGGAACAAAATATGATATTCAATGAATTATTCCTATAGACTTACATTACAAGTCTACAAACCACATAAAACAAATGATTGTATACTGGCCCAATATTCTAATGTCCATTAAAGTAAACCTGGTCCACATTCACTGCTTTAAACAAATGATATATAAATGTAATTCTTTCCAAGTTCAAGGGTCATAGACATAGGCGGCTCTACCATTAAGCTAAATAGACAATCATTCATGCTGGGGCCTCGTACATAGAATAAATCTACCTTTTTTTCCTTGGGACAAACAGTAATGTCTAAGCATGTCATAATGTAGGGACTCTGCTACAATAAGCCCTGTGTTCATTGAATGCCTATTCTGCTTAGTGTGCCACTTCAGTTTAGCTGAAGTATGTGGAGAAGGAACTGCAGAGAGCAGCAGAGCGGAGCAATATGGTTTTTTCTGCTGCATGCACAGTCACTCACTTGGGTCTATCTGTCTGGCTGTTATGTTTTGTAGGAAAACTCAGTACTTTTTTGCTATACTTTTCCACTGCAAGAAAGCACAGAACTAGAGGGCAGCTGCTCTTTTGCCCTTCATCAGAGGAACCCTTAGCTAATTGTGTGGCCCCAGGCAAGACAAATTTGATGGGCCCTTCAGCCAAGTCCTCTAATCCCTCCTTGGTATGCCATGGCCCCTGTATGGCCTACAACTATCCCAAAGTGTACTTTGGCCTTTATGAAGATGAAGAATAACACTATACAGTATATTACACCCAAAGCATGGAACACATTTATTTCACATTCAGGAGCCAGTAAGAATATTGAGGCAGACACATACTTTTTAGGACCCAGAGAACAGTGTTTGTGTATTGACGTATACGTAGAAGAATACAAAAAGTTAAAAGCAAGAAGTAAAATTCTCGCTTCCTTGTATTTGAGGACCCTTGCATGAAAAATATTCAGTTTTTATAAATACATATGACAGACAGATAGATAGATAGATAGATAGATAGATAGATAGATAGATAGATAGATAGATAGATAGATAGATAGATAGATAGATAGTCATCTAGGGGTCAATATATTGATGTGCAAGCGGACATGATATGATGTAGCGTATCATGTCCGCTGCACATCGATAAATGCCGACAGAATACGCTGTCGGCATCTATCATTGCACTAGCAGTTCTTGTGAACTGCTGGTGCAATACCGCCCCTTGGGTGTCAATCAAACCGATCGTATTCGATCGGGTTGATTTCTGTCCACCGCCTCAGAGCAGGCGGACAGGTTTTGGAGCAGTTGTCTTTAAACCGCTGCTTCATAACTTCTGTTTTGACCCCCTAGAGAGAGATAGATAGATCATAGATAGACAGACAGACAGACAGATAGATAGATAGATAGATAGATAGATAGATAGATAGATAGATAGATAGATAGATGATAGATAGATAAATAGATAGATAGATAATAAATAGATATATAGATAATAAATAGATAGATAGATGATTGATTGATAGATAGATAATAGATAGATGCTGTATAGATAATAAATAGATAGATAAATAGATAGATAGATAGATAGATAGATAGATAGATGATAGATAGATAGATAGATAGATAGATAGATAGATGATAGAAAGATAGATAGATAGATAGATAGATAGATAGATAGATAGATAGATGGACAGACATGAATAGATAAATGATAGATAGATAGATGATGGGCAGACATGAATAGATAGATGATAGATAGATAGATAGATAGATAGATAGATAGATAGATAGATAGATAGATAGATAGATAGATAGATGGACAGACATGAATAGATAGATGATAGATAGATAGATAGATAGATAGATAGATAGTTAGTTAGATAGATAGATAGATAGATAGATAGATAGATAGATAGATAGATAGATAGATAGATAGAAAGATAGATAGATAGATGATAGATAGATGATATATAGATGATAGATAGATAGATAGATAGATAGATAGATAGATAGATAGATAGATAGATAGATAGATAGATAGATGATAGATAGATAGATAGATAGATAGATAGATAGATAGATAGATAGATAGATAGATAGATAGATGATAGATAGATAGATAGATAGACGATAGATAGATAGATAGATAGATAGATAGATAGATAGATAGATAGAAAGATAGATAGATAGACGATAGATAGATAGATAGACGATAGATAGATAGATAGATAGATAGATAGATAGATAGATAGATAGATAGACGATAGATAGATATCATTTTCAGCCAGTATGTGACAATCCATACTGACCTAAAACAATCAATAGTATATTTAGTTGTTTCCTAATAGTAAATAGCTATTTTCTTTCATGTATCACATCCTTCTAACCTCTTGTTATGAAGCAAACAAGCACACGCAATAGATTTGAATTACAAGCAGAGTGTTTATGAGTAATAGCAAGTACATTTTTAAGCAATAGTTTTTGTTTCATTAATTAAATTGAATTTTAGCACAGCAGAATAAATCCAGGAAGCAAATCTGTTTAGATTCAAAGTGTAAGTAGGGAAATAACAAATTACCTATGGCATAAAAAATAAAAATGTTGTGTAAAACTGAGGTTGCACGGTGTAGGCGCTTTCAAGATAATGTGAGCGCTGAATGTCAAGGACACCCACACACCTGGCAAACTATCTTTAAAAGCACAACTGTGAATCTTATGCTACTTTATCAGTTCAACAAATTCTTTAAAGAGAATAAAAGAATTGGTTATTATCTAGAAGCTACAGCACTGAGCTGTGCGTGTTTAAACAGCTTAAATAATATATTTACTTGCACTTTTGAATTTATGTTTATTGCAAGTAAAAAAGATCTGTAGCATTAAACTGAGGAAGTGTGTCAATGTGCTGTGTTGTAACAATTTAACGATTCATTCTCTAAGCCGCAGCAATAACATTTTTAGCAACAGCACATTTGCTAGACAGAAATGAAGATAATCACTGCCTTGTAAACTATCAGACCTTACATTATTCTTTACTGAGTAAAACTGAATTTGTTTAAAGGTTACAGTTTAAAGGGACATTATATACAACAGGCTAAAAAGTAATAGGGTTTGTCCGATAGATAACGGCTCATTGGCTGATAAGGAAGTCTGCCACAGCTCTATAGGTTGACAGTGACACGCCTCAGAAGTTTAAAGGGAGAGTAAAGTCAAAATTACATTTTCAGAATTCAGATAGAGCATGTCATTTTCACCAACTTTCTATTTTACTTATTTTATCTAATTTGCTTCATTCTCTTGGTGTTCCTTGTAAAGCATACCTGGGTATGCTCAGCAGCAATACACTACTGGAAGCTTGCTGTTGATTGGTGGCTGCACATATATAACTCTTCTTATTTGCTCAAATAGCTCTTAGTAGTGCATTGCTGTTCTTTCAACAAAGGATGCCAAAAGAATAAAGCAAATTTGATGGTAGAAATCGTTGTTAAAATCTGTATGTTCTTTCTGAATTATTAAAGAAAAACATTTGGGTTTTGTGTCCTTTCAAGGAAATAAAAAAGATTTTTCAAATTTCAGTGTGCAGCGGATGACCACATGAAGAGGACGTTGATGACAGAAGATCTGAAGATGACAAGAAAAGAAGATAAGAAGACGCATCGGGTGGAAGATGGATGAAGATGGACCAACTCCACCAGGACAGGGACACTATCAGGGGGTGACAGGGGCCAAATGGGCCAGGGGGGCCCATGAGGCAAGAACAACAATTATTTATTTATTTTTTGCCAGCCACCAGAGAGCACTACAGCAGAGTGCTATTGAAAATGGGAAATGTAAAGCATTAGCATTTGAGAGGATTTCTGAGTGTGCACTAAACCACTATGCACAGGGTGAGACAGACTTGGCACTTAAGTTTGTACAGTGTCAGACGGCAGATCACTTTCATTTCTAGAGGAGTAAATGTTTTTATTTCTTTGTGCAATTTTGGATTGTAACTTCAGTGTGGTAGTAGTTGTATTATGGGGCCAGGGGTTCATAAAAACACATTTTTTAAGCAATATGCAGCAGTGTATTTATTATTATTTGACAATGCTGTAGAAATGCTATATTTAAAGTCATGCAGACATGTTCCCTCCTCAATACACAAATGGTAGGTGCACTTTTTTTTTTGCCTGTTTATGCATCGACTTTCCAGATGCAAGGAGGCATTTTATCTAAGCTTTTTACATCTGCATAAAATGTTATACTCTCAGACTAAGATTTCTCAGTATTTGAAATGAGACAGGCTAACTTAAAGGGACAGTTTACTCAAAAATGTTCTCCCCTTTAATTTGTTCCCAACGCTCCACTTTACCTGCTGGAGTGTATTAAATTGTTTACAAGTATTTCCATTAACCTTATATTACATTTTCCCTTTTATGGAGATACACAAATATACTCACCAATTGCAATATTTGTTGTAATGGAAGCTACACCAAAAATCAATATTCACTTGACTCAAATGGCCATACAATTTCTGTTATGTATAACAAAAACAAATCATGTTAAACTTTTAATGCAAAATATTCTAAAAAAAAACCTATTTAAAGGGACATAAAATGTGACAGTTTGCTAGAGCATTTTAATATTGCACTAGTGCTTGCACAGAAGTGTGTTAGCCTCTTGCAAAAGAGTTAAACACATAGTCAATGTCAGTTCTGAGACAGCAATACACATCTGTGCAGACCCAGATGGGCTCATAGGACATGTTTATTGACAAGCCATTAGTGTATTGCTTTTCTGGAGATGACTTTGACTATGTGCTTAACATTTTGTTGGAGTTAAACACAGTTTTGTGTAAACAATAGCAATATTAAAACTAGCAGCATGCAAGCTCATCAACAACCTGTGCAGCCAGTGGAAGAAAACATAAAATGTAGGTATTTTTTCCACTACATGAAAAAAATCTTGCGGACTCTGATATTTTTGGTACAGATACACACAGATGTTACATTTATTTTGTTCTGAAATATAAATATAATATGTTGTTGCTCTCAAAGGAAAACATGGAATGTTGTAGATTATATGTAATCCAGGGGTCAACAAATGTGTTTAAAATTAGAAATTAGAAATTCAATTTACCACAATACAAAAATACCACACTTACTTGATAAAAGAACAGATTAACAATTTTTTATGTGATGTGTGTGTATGTATATATATATACACATACATATACATACATATACATACATACAAACAAATATGCCATGTGAGTGGTTTACACACATACACATTTTACAGCCTTACAGTCTACAAACTTTGTTGTCAAAGTGCCCTAAAGGCTGTAAAATTTGTAAATCACAATTGGCAGCTTGTAATAAACAGAAGAGCAGCTAATCCCACATAACCTCCACACCTCCAAGGCCTTTATAGAACAAAAACATTCATCCTGAAGCAGAATTTAACCCCCTGGCTATAAAAATGCCCTACAGCACATAACAAGTGAATACACTGCAACCCTCTCTGGTAGCCAAGGGGTTAAAGTGCTCTGCTTGAAATGTTGTCATTATAGGCAGCATTAGAAGCCTTGTACAGTCCTAACCTGTTGTTTTGAAGCTTTCATTCCTCAACAAAAAGTGTCTGCTACACATCAGCATGGAGCTTGGCTGTGTGAGGCAACAGAAGTACATAAAATAAAAGTGAAACAAAACATGCCTGGCGAAAATGGGAGGGGTTTAGTTTTAATATTTGCCCCTCTCACCTTCATGGCTCCGTCAACTGCTGTAACATATTCCCAATAAACACTCGACTCTGTAAGCACCTGGCAGCACAATTCTTACTAAAATTAATGCCCTCACAAAAAAAAAAAAATATTTTTTATTTTTTTTTTATTACTGACAGGCAGGCGCCCCTCACTGCAAGGCGCCTGTAGGGACATGCCTACTGTGCCTAATGGGAAATCCGGCCCTGCCAGCTGTATTAACACAGCCAGTAGAAGAAATTACATTCCCAGGGAGTTATAGAAGAGATAAGGTTATACAATGTTAATTTTCCATTGTTCTCTACAAATATTGGTGATTGGTTTATGGACAGATATAAGATAAAGACACATGTATATTTACACAATGTGATATAGTGATGAGATCTGATTATATCTACAAGCTCAACCCATTTTATTAGGTTGTGACTTCAAAACACAAAATCAGCTAATTCATATACACAAATAAGACTTATAAAAGCAAATTTCATACATTTTATACTCTGCAGCGGGTAAAAAAAGTAATTGGAAACACATTAAGGGAAAAACAATTTTATAGTATACTGTTCCTTTAACACTGTTCAGTTTACACTACAGCTAACTTAATTTTGAAATACATACAAACAAGCCTAAATCCTGCATTTAACCAAATATAATGGTATGAGACTGAGTACCACAGCTTATGGTTCCACCAAGACCATATATAGTACTGGGAACATTTGTACAACATATTTGAAGTGGTGCTCATAGTTGGAGAAAATGGGGAAAAAACAAACAAACATATGTCTACCTTTTAAAAGTACTTTTCTTCATCTAGCCATCTACCCAGGTCATTAATGTACATTTTTGTTATTTATTATTTTTGTTTGCAAATTTACCAATTTTTGCACATTTACAAATATGATTCTTTAAAAAGTGATCTCTTAATTTCTGCAATTTTTTTATCATGCATGTCACACACTGTTGATTTAGGGGATGCAATGTGCAGACATTTTACTCCTGTGAGTGTTTCTGTGGGTATCTGTGCTTATGTCTTTGTGCTTTTGTTTGTGTCTCTATGAGTGTGTATGTATTTTTTTCTGTGGGTCTCTCTGTGAGGGTGGGTGTGTATGTCTTTGTGTGTTTTCTGTGGATGTCTCTGTGAGGGTGTGTGCGTATGTCTGTGCATTTTCTGTGTGTGTCCCTGTGAGAGTGTGTGTATGTATGTGTGTTTTCTGTGGATGTCTCTGTGTGTGTGTATGTCTTTGTGTGTTTTCTGAGGCTGTCTCTGTGTGTGTGTATGTCTTTGTGTGTTTTCTGAGGCTGTCTCTGTCTGTGTTTCCTTAGTGAGGGTGGGTGTGTGTGTATGTATGTCTTTGTGTGTTTTCTGTGGTTGTCTCTGTGTGTGGGTATGTCTTTGTGTGTTTTCTGAGGCTGTCTCTATCTGTGTTTCCTTGGGTGTATGTGCAAGTTTATGTTTGAGTTTGTGTGTGTCTGTGTCCATTGTCTGTTTCTTTTTAGGATATTTTGACCTTACTGATTATTTACATCTTTCTACAGACTTTGAGACTAATGAGACCTTTCCGGAAGTCACCAATCCACCATTTAACCTTTAAATTATTGTTTATGCAGTTAAGGGCCCTTCCTTTCAGCCACTGCATGCTGTTGTCATCATTTAGTTGGCATCTTCCTTGACAAAAAGATAATCAGAACTCCATATTTTGTTTTGTAAATCTCCTTTTTTAACAAAACTGTAGTTTACCTCATTACTTATCAGGTCAATGTAAACAAGTGCTAAGTGTCTGTTTGGGTGTCTGTGTCTGAGTGTGTTTATTTTCATGTCTGCTAGAGTGTCTATATGTGAATCTTTATGTGTGAGTGTGAATGTGTGTTTCAGTGTATGAGTGTGTCTATGTGTTTCTGTGTTTGTGTGTTACTACCTTTACAACATTTCCAAGTTTGACTACCCTTAAGAATAAAGTGCATATAAGTGCATATACGTTTTAGTCACTTGGTCAAAAAATGCACATGTCAATTTTTCTGAATGATAACTATATTGGTTTGCGGTTTACTTTCGAATTTGATGAGAAACAAATCCATTTTTTGGATATTCAACTGACAGCAGATGCTGATGGATCCATACATTCAAGGGTTTACCGCAAGCCAATCTCTGGCAATACTCTCCTTGAAGCCTCCAGTTGTCATCCTCCACATGTTCCTCATGCAGTGGCCAAGGGTCAGTTCGTCAGGTTAAGACGTAATTGCTCTGTGTACAATGAATATGTACAGGAGGCTAATGACCTTAGCCCTAGACTACTAGCTAGAGGTTATTCAACGAAAGTGATCAACAAGGCCAGACGAGAGGCTGACAAATTGGATAGGTGTTCACTCTTGAGTGATCATGTATCAGACAAAAGAAAGAGTCACAAAGGAGTCACCTTTGTGACAGAGTATAGCGCCCAATATAGCGATATCTGTAAAATTGCTAGAAAACATTTTTCTCTACTCTCAGCTGATGATAAACTGCAAGACATGGTTAAACAGGGCCTTAGGTGTTCCTACCGCAGATGTAAAACCATCGGTAACTATGTGTCACCTACTAAACTCACAAGTACCAGTCCCAGTAACACTAGCTCATGGCTTTTACGTCATGGTATGTTTAGGTGTGGACACAGAAAGTGCAAACCATGTGATCATGCATTGATCACTAATACCTTTAACTCGACGGTCACTGGAGAAACGTATAATATCTATGGTTGCCACAATTGCACTAGCGCTTTTGTTATATACCTTAGGATGCTCCGCGTCGGATGTCTTGAAGATGGACCCGCTCCGCGCCGGATAGATGAAGATAGAAGATGCCACCTAGATGAAGACTTCTGCCCGTCTGGAGGACCACTTCGTCCCAGCTTGGATGAAGACTTCTGCCCGTCTGGAGGACCACTTCACCTGGCTTCGAGGAGGACTTCGGCCCGGTTGGGTAAAAACGTCTCAAGGTAGGGTGATCTTCAAGGGGTTAGTGTTAGGTTTTTTTAAGGGGGGATTGGGTGGGTTTCAGAGTAGGGTTGGGTGTGTGGGTGGTGGGTTTTAATGTTGTGGGGGTATTGTACTTTTTTTCAGGTAAAAGAGCTGATTACTTTGGAGCAATGCCCGGCAAAAAGCCCTTTTAAGGGCTATTTGTAATTTAGTGTAGGGTAGGGCGTTTTTTTATTTTGGGGGGCTTTTTTATTTTGTTAGGGGGATTAGATTAGGTGTAATTAGTTTAAAAATCTTTTAATTATTTTATTATTTTCTGTAATTTAGTGTTTGTTTGTTTTTTGTACTTTAGATAATTCTATTTAATTTTATTTAATTGTAGTTAATTGTAGTTAATGTAGGTAATTAATTTAATTATAGTGTAGTGTTAGGTATAATTGTAACTTAGGTTAGGTTTTATTTTACAGGTACTTTTGTATTTATTTTAACTAGGAAGTTATTAAATAGTTAATAACTATTTAATAACTATTGTACCTAGTTAAAATAAATACAAAGTTGCCTTTAAAATAAAAATAAATCCTAAAATAGCTACAATGTAACTATTAGTTATATTGTAACTATCTTAGGGTTTATTTTATAGGTAAGTATTTAGTTTTATATAGGAATAATTTATTTTGATTTATTTAATTTATATTTAAGTTAGGGGGTGTTAGGGTAAGTGTTAGACTTAGGTTTAGGGGTTAATACATTTAATATAGTGGTGGTGGTGTAGGGGGGGTAGATTATGGGTTAATAAATATAATGTAGGTGGCGGCGGTGTAGTGGGGGGCAGATTAGGGGTGTTTAGACTCGGGGTACATGTTAGGGTGTTAGGTGTAGACATTACCATAGGAATCAATGGGATTTCGGGCAGCAGCGAACATGAGCTCTCGCTGCTTTCCGACTCCCATGATTCCTATGGCATCCGCCGCCTCCAGGGCGGCGGTTTGAAAACCGGGTACGCTGGGCCGGAAAAGTGCCGAGCGTACCTGCTAGTTATTTGATAACTAGCAAAAGTAGTCAGATAATGCCAAACTTGCGTTTGGAACATCTGTAGTGACGTAAGCATCGATCTGTGTCGGCGGATCGTATGTTACGTCACTAAATTCTACTTTTGCCGGTCTGTAGGGTTTGATAACTAAGGCGAATCAGGCTCGCTACAAATACGCTGCGGAATTCCAGCGTATTTGCGGTTGACGGCTTGATAAATACATGCCTATGGCCCTGATTTAACAAATACTGAGTGGACAGGGGCGTACATCTTTGCCCCTGTCTGTCCGGCATTGTGTCTAGTGGGCAGCAGTACGCAGCCCGCATTTATCCTTGCGCACTAAAGCCAGGGGTCGATTTATGAAGCGGCGGATGCTGCTTCCGACCCACTCTGCTTCAGGTCCGCCTGAAGCGGAAGTTAGGAAGCAGCAGTCATAAGACCACTGCTTCTTAACATGTCCACCACCTGTGAGGCGGCGGAAAGCAATCAGCCCGATCTGATACAATCGGGTTGATTGACACCACCCTGCAAGTGGCCGATTGGCTACAGCGAATCATGTCATTGGCCCCCTAGTGTGCAACACCGCAAGCAGGGGCCGTCAATCTCCCCAGTCGGAAAAGTCTGGGGGGAAAAAGATATGCCACATAATACTTGGTGTAATGAGTTAAGAAGCAGATGTCTAATGACCAATTCTTCTTAACTCTTGGCAAGCCTGCAGCCAAAGGAGCTCTGAAGATGCCATCACAGTTTCATAAATGGAGCCCACTGTAATTACCTATTCCAATATTGCATGAAATAGATTCAGCTTTGTCCCGAGCGTGCATTGTAAAATACCTAACCTTACCTACAGAACGTCTTAATGTTAGTCTTAATTTTAAATCCCAAATGAACTTCACAAAAGACTAAAAGTGTCTGGAGAAATAATTTACATTTACAGCACAACCTCTGGGAACATTGTAGTTTATAGACTTTAAGACTCTTTTCTCTGGGGTACACTGAAAGCATTAATATAAGACTTATAGACCAATGAGAAAGCTTTCTGAAATCTCTATTTAGCTGAGAAGGCCATCACATCTATACTAAAAAGTAATCAGAGTACAGTTAAATTAACTTTTGAAGTCGGTGCTTAATGCAACAGATTATAATGTTCTTTTTCCTATGTGCTGTAAAGCAAAGCAGCGCATTACTGGCAAAACATTGTTTGGCTATGGAATTCTACCAAGTATGGGCTAGATTACAAATGGAGCTAAATTGGTAGCTCAGCGTGTTTTATCTTTTCTGTAACTTGCACAAACAAAATGCAAAATCTAGTAGTACAAATGGATGGTTAAAGGGATACTGAACCAACATTTTTTCTTTAAAGGGACACTGAACCCAAATTTTTTCTTTTGTAATTCAGATAGAGCATGCAATTTTAAGCAACTTTCTAATTTACTCCTATTATCAATTTTTCTTCGTTCTCTTGCTATCATTATTTGAAAAAGAAGGCATCTGAGCTTTTTTTGGTTTCAGTACTCTGGACAGAACTTTTTTATTGGTGAATGAATTTATCCCCCAATCAGCAAGGACAACCCAGGTTGTTCACCAAAAATGGGCCGGCATCTAAACTTACATTCTTGCATTTCAAATAAAGATACCAAGAGAATGAAGAAAATTTGATAATAGGAGTAAATTAGAAAGTTGCTTAAAATTTCATGATCAATCTGAATCACGAAAGAAAAATTTTGGGTACAGTGTCCCTTTAATGATTCAGATAGAGCAGCAATTTTAAGCAACTTTCTAATTTAGTCCTAGTATCACTTTGTCTTTGTTCTCTTGCTGAACCTAAAATGGGCTGGCTCCTAAGCTTTTCATGCCTACTTTTTAAATAAACATAGGAAGAGAATGAAGAACAAATGGTAATAAGAGTAAATTAGAAACTTGGTTAAAATTGCTGCTCTATCTGACTCATGAAAAAAAAAATAGGTTTAATATCCCTTTAAATAATGCATCTTAACATGGCCAAATAGTCGGCTAGATTACCAGTTTTGCGTTATGAGCTGTGTGGTGCTAACGTGCAGTTTTTTCTCACCGCTCACTTTCTTACAGCGCTGGTATTACATGTTTTTATAAACCCGGCATTAAAAGGCAAGAAGTGAGCATAGAGCAAAATTGTGCTCCATACCGCACTCCAATACCAGCGCTGCTTAAGTGAGCGGTGAGCTGGTTATACGTGCTCGTGCACGATTTCCCCATAGACATCAATGGGGAGAGCCGGCTGAGAAAAAATCTAACACCAAAAAAGCAGCGTAAATCTCAGTAACGCAGCCCCATTGATTCCTATGGGGAAACTAAAGTTTTGTTTACACCTAACACCCTAACATGAACCCCGAGTCTAAAGACCCCTAATCTTATACTTATTAACCCCTAATCTGCTGCCCCCGGCATCGCCAACACCTGCATTAATTTGTAGCTAGCTTAGGGTTTATATCAAGTTTGTATTTAACACTACACTACAATTAAATAAATTCCCTACATTAAATACAATTAAATAAATTAAATAAAATTAGCTAAATTACCACAAAAAAAACAATAAATTACAGAAAATAAAAAACAAATTACAAGATCTTTAAACTAATTACACTTAATCTAATAGCCCTATCAAAATAAAAAAAGCCCACCCAAAATAAAAAAAAAAACCTAGCCTAAACTAAACTACCAATAGCCCTTAAAAGGGTCTTTTGAGGGGCATTGCCCCAAAGAAATCAGCTCTTTTACCTGTAAAAAAAAATACAAACAACCCCCCCAACAGTAAAACCCACCACCCACACAAACAAACCCCCAAATAAAAGCCTAACTAAAAAAACCTAAGCTCCCCATTGCCCTGAAAAGGGCATTTGAATGGACATTGCCCTTTAAAGGGCATTTAGCTCTATTGCTGCCAAAGCCCTAACCTAAAAAATAAACCCACCCAATACACCCTTAAAAAATCCTAACACTAACCCCTGAAGATTCACTTACCGGTAGAAGTCTTCATCCAAGCGGCAAGATGTCCTCAACGAAGCCGGCAGAAGTTGTCCTCCAGACGGGCAGAAGTGGTCCTCCAGACGGGCAAAAGTCTTCATCCAGATGGCATCTTCTATCTTCATCCTTCCGACGCAGAGCGGCTCCATCTTCAAGACATTCCGGCGCGGAGCATCCTCTTCAATCAACGGCTTCTTCGGAATTAATGTTTCTTTAAGCGATGTCATTGATGACGTCCCTTAGCTTCCGATTGGCTGATAGAATTCTATCAGCTTATCGGAATTAAGTGTGAAAAAATCATATTGGCTGATGCAATCAACCAATAGGATTGAGCTAGCATTCTATTGGCTGATTGGAACAGCCAATAGAATTCGAGCTCAATCCTATTGACTGATTGGATCAGCCAATAGGATTGAACTTCAATCGGCAGATTAGGGGTTAATAAATGTAGGTAGGTGGCGGCAATGTTGGGGGCAGCAGATTAGGGGTTAATAAATATAATGTAGGTGGTGGCGATATCCGGAGAGGAAGATTAGGGGTTAATAAGTATAATGTAGGTGGCGGCGATGTTAGGGGCAGCAGATTAGGGGTTAATAATATTTAACTAGTGTTTGCTATGCAGGAGTGTGGCAGTTTAGGGGGTTAATTTGTTTATTATAGTGGCGGCGATGTCCAGAGCGGCAGATTAGGGGTTAAAAACTTTATTATAGTGTTTGCAATGCGGGAGGGCCTCGGTTTAGGGGTTAATAGGTAGTTTATGGGTGTTAGTGTACTTTGTAGCACTTTAGTTATGAGTTTTATGCTACAGCGTTGTAGTGTAAAACTCATAACTACTGACTTTAAAATGCGTTATAAATCTTGGCGGTAGAGGAAGTACCGCTCACTTTTTGGCCTCCCAGCTATACCTGAAGACTCGTAATAGCAGCGGGCGTAAAAAAGCAGCGTTAGGACATGTTAACGCTGTTTTTTTACCTTAACGCACAACTCGTAATCTAGCCGAGTGTATTTTACTGAATACCACAATACAGGGAGTGCAGAATTATTAGGCAAGTTGTATTTTTGAGGATTAATTTTATTATTGAACAACAACCATGTTCTCAATGAACCCAAAAAACTCATTAATATCAAAGCTGAATAGTTTTGGAAGTAGTTTTTAGTTTGTTTTTAGTTATAGCTATTTTAGGGGGATATCTGTGTGTGCAGGTGACTATTACTGTGCATAATTATTAGGCAACTTAACAAAAAACAAATATATACCCATTTCAATTATTTATTTTTACCAGTGAAACCAATATAACATCTCAACATTCACAAATATACATTTCTGACATTCAAAAACAAAACAAAAACAAATCAGTGACCAATATAGCCACCTTTCTTTGCAAGGACACTCAAAAGCCTGCCATCCATGGATTCTGTCAGTGTTTTGATCTGTTCACCATCAACATTGCGTGCAGCAGCAACCACAGCCTCCCAGACACTGTTCAGAGAGGTGTACTGTTTTCCCTCCTTGTAAATCTCACATTTGATGATGGACCACAGGTTCTCAATGGGGTTCAGATCAGGTGAACAAGGAGGCCATGTCATTAGATTTTCTTCTTTTATACCCTTTCTTGCCAGCCACGCTGTGGAGTACTTGGACGCGTGTGATGGAGCATTGTCCTGCATGAAAATCATGTTTTTCTTGAAGGATGCAGACTTCTTCCTGTACCACTGCTTGAAGAAGGTGTCTTCCAGAAACTGGCAGTAGGACTGGGAGTGGAGCTTGACTCCATCCTCAACCCGAAAAGGCCCCACAAGCTCATCTTTGATGATACCAGCCCAAACCAGTACTCCACCTCCACCTTGCTGGCGTCTGAGTCGGACTGGAGCTCTCTGCCCTTTACCAATCCAGCCACGGGCCCATCCATCTGGCCCATCAAGACTTACTCTCATTTCATCAGTCCATAAAACCTTAGAAAAATCAGTCTTGAGATATTTCTTGGCCCAGTCTTGACGTTTCAGCTTGTGTGTCTTGTTCAGTGGTGGTCATCTTTCAGCCTTTCTTACCTTGGCCATGTCTCTGAGTATTGCACACCTTGTGCTTTTGGGCACTCCAGTGATGTTGCAGCTCTGAAATATGGCCAAACTGGTGGCAAGTGGCATCTTGGCAGCTGCACGCTTGACTTTTCTCAGTTCATGGGCAGTTATTTTGCGCCTTGGTTTTTCCACACGCTTCTTGCGATTCTGTTGACTATTTTGAATGAAACGCTTGATTGTTCGATGATCACGCTTCAGAAGCTTTGCAATTTTAAGAGTGCTGCATCCCTCTGCAAGATATCTCACTATTTTTGACTTTTCTGAGCCTGTCAAGTCCTTCTTTTGACCCATTTTGCCAAAGGAAAGGAAGTTGCCTAATAATTATGCACACCTGATATAGGGTGTTGATATCATTAGACCACACCCCTTCTCATTACAGAGATGCACATCACCTAATATGATTAATTGGTAGTAGGCTTTCGAGCCTATACAGCTTGGAGTAAGACAACATGCATAAAGAGGATGATGTGGTCAAAATACTAATTTGCCTAATAATTCTGCACTCCCTGTAAAGGTCTATTAAGTGTCTGTTCTTTTTGTATCAGTGGGTGTCCCAGCCTAACGTCATCAGTGCTAAACTGGGAGCTTCTAATTAAGTTTTTAAACGGTTTTATACTGGATGTTTGTATCAGTATCTTTACATATTCTTCTTTATAGTAGTGTCTATTACATGCAGTTATATGAAAATTGGTGTATACTGTCCCTTTAATTATAAATATTCAACAGAATAAATACGCAGACCTAATTTTAAAATGCTACACATGTTTAATAAGATCATTCTTAAAAGCTGACACAGCTAAATACCTTTTTTGATTAAACAAAATAAAATATTCTCTCTGGGACCAATAAAGCAATAAACTTACTCTCATAAAGCCACAGGAAACGTACAGCACTGTGATTACATCTCAATAATTTGAGTGTTTGGTTCCAAAGATTTCTACATTGCATCAAATTGTACAATAGAGAATTTGTTCCTATTCATTAGTGAAGCACACATGTTACACTGTAAAACATATCAACATCATATTTATAGAGAAAACAGATAATGTTGGCGGGTTATTTTATGGCATTTTTAAGGTTGTTTGCAATTTATTGAGCAATAAAATTCTTATCTTCTGCATGATTTACAAATTAACTTCATCACTTTCTATGGCAGCTTTTAGTAGCAGAACTGATTGCTGAGAATCTTACTACAGGGAGTGCAGAATTATTAGGCAAATGAGTATTTTGACCACATCATCCTCTTTATGCATGTTGTCTTACTCCAAGCTGTATAGGCTCGAAAGCCTACTACCAATTAAGCATATTAGGTGATGTGCATCTCTGTAATGAGAAGGGGTGTGGTCTAATGACATCAACACCCTATATCAGGTGTGCATAATTATTAGGCAACTTCCTTTCCTTTGGCAAAATGGGTCAAAAGAAGGACTTGACAGGCTCAGAAAAGTCAAAAATAGTGAGATATCTTGCAGAGGGATGCAGCACTCTTAAATTGCAAAGCTTCTGAAGCGTGATCATCGAACAATCAAGCGTTTCATTCAAAATAGTCAACAGGGTCGCAAGAAGCGTGTGGAAAAACCAAGGCGCAAAATAACTGCCCATGAACTGAGAAAAGTCAAGCGTGCTGCTGCCAAGATGCCACTTGCCACCAGTTTGGCCATATTTCAGAGCTGCAACATCACTGGAGTGCCCAAAAGCACAAGGTGTGCAATACTCAGAGACATGGCCAAGGTAAGAAAGGCTGAAAGACGACCACCACTGAACAAGACACACAAGCTGAAACGTCAAGACTGGGCCAAGAAATATCTCAAGACTGATTTTTCTAAGGTTTTATGGACTGATGAAATGAGAGTGAGTCTTGATGGGCCAGATGGATGGGCCCGTGGCTGGATTGAATTATACACAGTAATAGTCACCTGCACACACAGATATCCCCCTAAAATAGCTATAACTAAAAACAAACTAAAAACTACTTCCAAAACTATTCAGCTTTGATATTAATGAGTTTTTTGGGTTCATTGAGAACATGGTTGTTGTTCAATAATAAAATTAATCCTCAAAAATACAACTTGCCTAATAATTCTGCACTCCCTGTATATGCACTTGTAGCCTCACATGATACGCGGGTATGCATTGAAAGCACAATCAGAATTCTAAATTCAAATAAAAATTTCACATTATTTTTACAAAATGTATTTTGATACAATGCACTCCAGAAATAGGTGAGAAGTGGTGGGAATTGAACTGACAAAACGGTGACATAAAAAGTTCTAAACCATTCCTTTACCCACCAAACTATCTGTATGTAATCTTTATTTGTTATTATGTCAGCTAAATTGTAGGCATATACTATTGATTTATATGGCAAATAGTTCCTATATAGGGATGTTTTAATATAGAATATAACTTCATATAAAGTCTGGGGTTCTATTATACAATCTAGTAATATTCCTTTTCCACTACAGTCTGGAATATAATTCAAGGACCTTTTTTGGATAAGGTGTGTTAATCCTATACCTGAGTTAAATATATATTTCTTTATTTCATATATATATTGTTTCATTCTCTAAAACTCATCTGATCAGCCTATGGGGCCTATTTAACAAAGGTCTGCGGACCTGATCCGACAGTGCGGATCAGGTCCAACAGACTTCGCTGAATGCGGAGAGCAATGCACTCTCCATATTCAGCATTGCACTAGCAGCTCTTGTGAGCTGCTGGTGCAACGCCGCCCCCTGCAGGCCACCAATCGGCCACCAGCAGGGGGGTGTCAATCAACCCGATCGTACTCGATCGGGTTGAATTGCGGCGATGTCTGTCCACCTCCTCAGAGCAGGCGGACAGGTTATGGAGCAGTGATCTCGCCAGAAATATGGGCCCTCAAGCTAAATGGGCCCCTATATATATTATACTTTGAATTAAATATATATATTTTAGCCTCTCATGTTTAATTCAAATCTCATTTGGAGTAGTGGCCTAAATGTGTAGTTCAGTAATATATTCTTTTGCCCTTTGAGGTCCGGAGGTCGAGTCTTGGTACTGGATTATCTATCTATCTATCTATCTATCTATCTATCTATCTATCTATCTATCTATACAGAACCAACATTTTAAATTGCAATTATAAATATTGTGTTTTATACTATTTTTAGATTATATTGTTAGCTCATGATTCACATGTCATATTGTAAACCTTCTATTTCAATCCATTTTTTTCCATAACGATGAACTGTTAGATTTGATCAAAATGGGAGGGTTTTTTGATAAACAATGGATTCATCTCAAGAGGAATTAAATGAGAACAATGGAACAACATCCTTGAAAAAGCCGGAGGCGGTTCGGTTAAACGTGCATTGGAGACGATTGGCCACTGGGACTCCTATGTCACTGGGAAGGTTGGGACTTTTGAACTTTGATCCGCTTTCAGCTCACGCTTAGTTTTTGGCTTTTGTTGCTGATTTTTATGAGGTTGTGTTCAATAACCAGAGTGATTTTAACTGTGAATAAATACTTTATTTTATACATCTTCAAAGGGACACTAAACCCAAAAAAATTATTTTGTGATTCAGGTAGAAAATAATTTTTTTTTTTTTTTTTTAGATTGACTTCTATTATCTAATTTGCTTCATTCTTTAGATATCCTTTTTTGAAGAAATAGCAATGCATATAAGTTAGCCAATCACACAAGACATCTATGTGCAGCCACCAATCAGCAGCTACTGACCCTATCTAGATATGCTTTCCAACATAGGATATAAAGCGAATGAAGCAAATTAGATAATAGAAGTAAATTAGAAAGTTGTTTAAAATTGCATGCTCTATCTAAATCATGAAAGAAAAATTTAGGTTTCATGTCCCTTTAAGGCTTTCATGGGCTTTTTACACTAAGAGCTAAGTCCTAGCTCTGGTTTGTGTGAGTACTATTCCATTCACCTGCTTGTTTTGCAGGACTTCACTATTATTTGTTATATCTTTTTAAGGACATCTACACAGAAGACCCCTGAACATTATATTCTCCTTTTATTTCAAAGGGACACAAAACCATTCCCATAATAAATAATAGATTATTTCTAAGTATAGTTACCATTTAAGGGCAAGATTATAAGAGGCGCACTATCAGATTTTTTTTTTTGCTTGCATGCTAACTGCTCGCAAAGTATATATATACTATGCTCTATTGGGCTCTCTGACACTGCCCTCTCCTGGATCTACTTATCTCTCTAATAGGTCCTTTCTGTCTCCTTTGCTCGCAACTTCTCCTCTCCATTGCCTCTGTCTGTTGGAGTACCTCAAGGCTCTGTTCTGGGTCCTCTACTCTTCTCTATTTATACTTCCTCACTGGGTAAACTTATCAGTAGCTATGGCTTCAACTATCACCTCTATGCTGATGATATTCAGATCTACCTTTACACCCCTGCACTCTCTCCTTCTGTCCTTTCTCACATCAGTGACTGCTTATCTGGCATTTCTTCTTGGATGGCCTCTCACCCCCTAAAAATCAACATGTCCAAAACTGAGCTCCTTCTAATCCCCCCTTTAATTCTACCCCGGTTTCTAACTTCTCAATCCCTGTTGGTAACACCACTATCTCCCCATCACACCAAGTCCGCAGCCTAGGAGTTACACTTGACTCCAATCTGTCCTTCATACCCCACATCCGATTGCTCTCTTCATCCTGTCGCAATTTCTGAGTGCTGAAACTACTAAACTGCTAATCCACTCCCTGGTAATTTCCCGACTTGACTACTGTAATAACCTACTAACTGGCCTCCCTCTCTCCTGCCTCTCCCCTCTTCAATCCATCTTAAATGCATCTGCCAGGCTAATCCACCTCTCCCGATGCTCTGTATCTGCTGCACCTCTCTGCGAGTCCCTTCACTGACTACCCATTCACAGCAGAATTCAATTAAAAATTCTCCCCCTGACCTACAAAGCCCTTACCAATGCAGCCCCCCCCCTACCTGTCCTCACTCATCAACAAATATACTCCAGCCCACCCCCTAAGGTCCAACTAAGACTTGCTCCTTGCATCTTCTACCATCACCTCCTCCCATGCTAGACTACAGGACTTCTCTTGTGCGGCACCAACTATCTGGAACGCACTTCCTCGAGCTGTCAGACTTTCCCCTAACCTTTCCTCCTTTAAACGCTCCCTAAAGACCTTTTTGTTCAGGAAAGCCTATCTCCAAATCAGTAACAAATGAATTCCACTTGCCTAATAGCTGCCCTCATCTAACTCCACACTAACATCATTCTCACCTTTGCAGTCCCCACCTGTTTCTCACCCTCCTACCCATCTAGATTGTAAGTTCCCACAGGAACGGGGCCCTCAATTCCCCCTGTATTTGTTTGATAAACTTTGTCTGGTGTCTTTTATATTGTATTGTACTGTACTTTTATCTTTGTACCCATGGACAGCGCTGCGGAATCTGTTGGTGCTTAATAAATAAAGAATAATAATAATACTGTATATGTGTGTTTACATGTTTAGATATGTGTTTATGTGTGTACATATGTATTTATATAAATACACATGTATATACATATATATATATATATATATATATATACATACACACACATATATATATATATATAATAGCAAGTGGTGAAGGATCCAAACGGATGGGTTCCGTATCCAGCAAAAACTTCACACAGCAGGCACAGCAGGAATATATAATCCGTTTAATGTGTAAATAACCAAACGTTTCAGCCCTCACATGGGCTTTTGTCAATGGTAAACATAAGCCAGGACAGACTACCATTGACATAAGCCCATGTGAGGGCTGAAACATTTGGTTATTTACACATTAAACGGATTATATATTCCTGCTGTGCCTGCTGTGTGAAGTTTTTGCTGGATACGGAACCCATCCGTTTGGATCCTTCACCACTTGCTATTGTTTGTTTATTTAGCAGTGCACCAGGTTGTTGCTGCTCTGAGGAGTGCCGTTTCCACTACGCTCTTTGTCTATATATATATATATATATATATATATATATATATATATATATACACACATACACATATTTAGACATATATATATATATATATATATATACACTGTATATATATATATACATATATATATATATATATTATTGCCCTTCCCAGTCAAATTACCTTGTCATATACCATATACCTTTTAACACTTATAAAAACATGTATAGTATTTATATTAAATAAGGGGTGTTTTTTTGCTTGTGAGCCCAACCATTTACTTTCAACTTGTAGTATGCTCCATAATTAGCACGATCATGATTACGATCTTGCTTATATCCCGACCCACGCTAACTTTAGCACACCACTTGTAACCTAGCCCTAAATGCTTCATGAAAAAAAGTTAATGCAAAGTTTTCTATACTCAAAGGGAATAGAACGTTACTTACCTCACATGTACTAATCGCCAATTGTTCATCTCTTCTGTTATAGAAGCAGAGAGTTTCAGTCAATCACCAGCTGCAGCGCTAACTCCTATAGTGAGAATTGGTGTTCGTTCTGCCTTCTCTTGCTCCTGCAAGACCCAACACTCGAGCAGAGGTTAAGAGAAGACCGTTTATTAATGTTATTTTTTAAAACCACTGAAAAATCTAATTAATTGTAAGCATTTCACTGTAAAACTATACTAACGTCACGTATATCCTTTATTCTTTGAATTATGATTTAGGAAAGGTAACCGGTTCCTTTAGAAACTGAATAGCCCCAATTGACACTGTACAAAATCATATCTTTGCTTACTTAAGAAGATATTTTAAAAAGTATTTTTTAATTAAAACAAATATTCATGTGTTAGATAAACCATTTTTTTTGTCAGAAATTGGAGGTTTCTTCTCCAAACAAAGAGGGAAATAAAACTTCAAATAATAAAGTGTGTGCATTTCCTGTTTGTTTCAATTTATTTATTTGCTCAACCATTTCATGCAAAAAAATATTTTTAATGTTCTTGAATACTCTGACCTTTTATCATTTTTGTGTTGCAAAATGTTTGTTATATTAATATACTTTATAACCTCTAAATCTCTGCCTGTTTCTAAACCCCTGCAGGCCATCTCTTGTCTCAGTGCATTTTATTAGCTTTTAACAGCCAGACACTGCTAGTTCATGTGTGCTATATAGATATCATTCTGCTCACTCCCGTGGAGTTATTTATGAGTCAGCACTAATTGGCTAAAATTCCAGATTTAAAAAAAAACTGAGAGAAGGGGGTAGTCTGCAGAGGCTTAGATACAAGGCCACAGAGATAAAAATTATATTAAATTATTATTTGTTATTAATATATTTGGTTATGCAAAACTAGGGAATATGTAATAAGGGATTATCTATCTTTTTAAACAATAAATATTTTCAAGTAGACTGTCCCTTTAAACAAAATGTTTGGTTTGTAAGATGCTCTTATTCAGTAGGAATCATGAAAATTACTTTTTTGAAATCCTAATTCAATTGCAGTTTAAAAGCAGCTTTGATAGACAAAAATATTCTGTTGTGTTCTAGGTTCTTTTTAGGGAAAAAAATATACATTTGAATAAACCATTCAAAGTTACAAAAATAACACCAGACATTTTAAACTGACCCTGTGAAAGTCTAATTCAAATGCATTTCAAAAAAATCTATTTTAATATAGTGTGCACTGCTCAAGATACGGCAAGCTCCTAAGTCTGTCGCAGTATACTTTCATGGAAATAATCCAAGTTTCAAATAGAAGTCAAAATGAAATTTCATGATTCAGACGGAGCATATAATTTAAAAACAAACTTTCATTTTCCTATAATAGTTGTTCTTTTATATTATGACCTTCATATTTTGTTTTGTTCCAGGTTCCTTTTAGGGGGGGGGATCCTACATTTGAATAAACCTTTCAAATTTACAAAAATATGAGACATTTTTAACTGACTTTGTTTAAAGTTTAATTCAAATGCATTTCAAAAGCAGTTCTCAGCAAAGGGAAAATAAAAATAAAATCATTTTAGCCAAAAAATGAAATATTACAGGTTAGTAAAAGTTTATTATGTATCATTAGCAGAGTTAATCATTAATGTTACAAGGTTTCTGTACAAAATGAGCTAGGAAATATTTATATATATAACATATATTATTGAAAATAAAAGAACAAATAAAGCTCAGGAACATTAATATATTCCCCTATTTTATATCAATTAAAAAAAGATGCTTAGAGATTTTTCAGAATATTTTTCCAAAAACATGTTGAAATAAATCAATAACTGCTTAGGGCTATCAATTACTTTCTGCTGATGTCAGATTAGGAACTATATGTATTGATAACCATTGGTTATGAAAACTTTGCATGTCTTGGGTGACTTATATTTCTTGAGGGCATGCTCAAATGACAACCCTATCAATCACTAAAGTCATCTAATAATAGCTTTTACCAATGTGATATATGAGTGCCCCAGAGACATGTATAGGGTTCACCCTGTTACTTTCTCTGGACTTTTCTGTCATTGATAAAAGTGAGCAGATGTTTTACATACAAAGTTCCTAGTGAGATCAACTTCTGAATTGGCCTTCAGCTTTCTATAAGAATTGCTTCCAGTGTACTCATCACTATGATCCATCCAACATCCATAAGTATCACCTGACATCTCTCTACCAATCAACATTTAGATTATACGCTGTCCTAGAACCATCGTAATATCTTGATTGCTTTTCTTGTTTTACAAATCATGTGTTAATTATATATAGTAGATTCAGTATGCTTTCATTATTCATTAAAGTGACAGTCTAGTTAAAATTAAACTTTCATGATTCAGATAGGGCATGCAATTTTAAACAACTTTCCAATTGACTTTTATTATTTTATTTGCTTTGTGGTATTTTTGGTGGTATTGGTGGTATTTTTGAAAAGCTAAACCTAGGTAGGCTCAAACTGATTTATTAAACTGTTGAAAACCGCCCCTTAGCTCAGAGCATTTTGAATTTTTTTCACAGTTAGACAGTACTAGTTCATGTGTGTCATATAGATAACATTGTGCTCAGTCCCGTGGAGTTATTTAGGAGTCTGCACTGATTGGCTAAACTGCATGTCTGTCAAAAGCACTGAGATAAGGGGGCAGTCTGCAGATTCTTAGATACGACGTAATCACAGAGGTAAAACATATATTAATTTAACTGTTTTGCTTGTGCAAAACTGGGGAATGGGTAATAAAGGGATTATATATCTTTTTAAACAATATCAATTCTGGTGTAGACTGTCCCTTTAAGTCCCATTTTACTGCAATTTAAAGGACCACTAAAATACAATTAAAGGGTAATTGAATAATCCACAAATACATAATAAAAAGACAATACAATAGCACTTACTGTATTTGAAATTAACAGTAGAATATTTTCTGGCAAATTTTAAAGCTAAGTTGTCACTCCTGTATCATGTGACAGCCATCAGCCAATCATAAAATGTATATATGTATATACTGCACACTATTGGGTATGCTCAGTAGGAGGTGGAGCTTCAGAAAGTGTGAATATGAAAAGAATGTGCACGTGTTTGATAATTGCATGTTTTATCTGAATCATGAAACTTTATTTTTTAGTTTAGTGACCCTTTAATTCTGAAAATTGTGGTCTTTTAAACTCCTGTCCAAAATGAGTGCAGGCTCCAGACGTAACACTGCTATATTCCACACAGTCATTGGTTGCACACTCTACTGGCCCATTTGTAGTTGTTCATAACTGGCTAGAGCAAAGAAGTAAATCTAGGTTACACCATGGCAGAGCCTATTGCTTTATGGGCACTATGGGCAAGATTACAAGTGGAGCACTTCTATAGGCTTCAATGGGAGCCTCGTTCTGATGCCGTCAGAGATGGCATCAGTACTTCAGCGGCAGTCAAGAAGTTAAGTTGCGCAGCGATGGCAGCAAATATAAATATATATGTATATGCTGATATACATATATATTTATGTGTTAAGATGTGTATATACACATATTAACACATAAATATATATGTATATAAGCATTTACATATATATTTACAGGAAACACACATTTCCCATAGACGCAATAGAAAGGGACTTTTCAGTGCCGTGTTTTTTTTTCTAATACCCCACTCCCACCAACTTTAACCCCAAAATACTGCCTAGTGCAGTACATTTATTAAAAAATAAAGATGCTGCCATCTTTATTTTTTTAATAAACTGCACTGGACAGTATTTTAAGGCCATTTGGGGCAGATCTGATCTCTGGTTAATTTTCTAAGCGCTAATTGCTACCGCGGACTCGCAGTAGCAATAACAAAACACTTGTAAATGGCTGATTAATTATTGTGCGCTGGAAAACGGGCGACAATTTAGCACTCCACTTGTAATCTTCTCCTAAAACTTTACATATATTTTTAAATATTTCAAAAACCTAATATAATATAAAATGACATCTGCAGATTTTTCTTCAGTTAACCTTTGCCTTCAGTATATCATACTATCTAGCATTGTCTTAGTGCTTAATATCTCTCTAAAGGATATTGCAAACTTAAAGAGACACTCAAAACTAAAGATGTTTCATGCACATCCCTCTAATCATGGCTGCTGCCATATTGGAACTTAGATTACACTGCAGGTATCTGAAGGAGAGTTACTGCACATGTGCAAGAAAGTCAGCATTAGAATGTAGTGAAATATAGATTTCAACATGACGACACTCATTACTATAGGGAGGGAGGAATAACCTCAGTACTATGCTTAAATAAACATTAAAGTTATATTTATCAGTAATTAACCACTGCACTGCAAAATATCTGTATACAAAATAAATATTTTTCAGTTACTAACTATTATTTTGATACCAGTTCTGGGATACACGCTAAAAAAAGTTTGGTGTAACCAATCGTGGACTGAAAACCCATGGGTCACCCAAGCAAAGATAATAATAATAATTAAACGGACACTTTACCTCATTTTTTCTCCCCTTTAATTTGTTCCCAATGATCCATTTTACCTGCTGGAGTGTATTAAATGGTTTGCAAATAGCTCTTTTAAATTTATATTGGTATTTGAAAAAGCTGATTTTGCCTGTGATATCCCTACCCTTACTGAAAGCTTCATATTGGCTATAGAAAACATGTGTAAACATAGCCAGCAGAAATTACACTCCCAGTAGGGGGTTATTAAAGATAAGCAATACAATTTTCAATAGTTCTCTCTAAGGCCACGATGATCGAAAGTGCTACGAGTGGGCAAAATATTCCAAAGGATCAGCTGCTATGCCGAGCAAGGCAGTCAAAATATTCCAAGCTCCCAACATAGCGGCATCACCGAGAGGCATTTACTATACATGCCATTGGTCATCAATGCTGCCTATCGATAACACCAAGCATCTCTACATATTGGTGATGTATAGTAAATGATCCCTTGAAATAGAACTTCCGCGCCTAACCACTAATCCTAACACCCCTAGACCAAAGTAACCCACGATCGCAAACTAACACTCCACTAATTAAAGAGACACTAAACCCAATTTTTTTCTTTCATGATTCAGATAGAGCATGCAATTTTTTTTTTTATATATTTTATTTATCATATCAGCAGAAAGATTAAATACATTTGGAAAAAAGAAAAAAGGATACAAAACAAAATATAAAATATCAAGGTAACGAGTATGTTAGTTATCATCTTTTAGGCAATTAATTCTTGACCTTTGACTTCATCTGCTGTTTTATCAATTTACATAAAAAAAAAAACCATGATATCTAACGCTTCACTAAATAACACAAAATAAAAAATAAAAAATAAATAAAGAAAAAGAAAAAGAAAAAAGAAAAAAAAAAAAAAGAGGGGGGGGGGGGAAAGGTTGATTCCCCTCTCACTTCCTTCGCATCTCCTCTACCAGATATTTAGTTGTACCAGTTCTGAATTTCTGAAAGGGAAAACCATATGCTCTATTTCATTTTCTGGGAGGCTTTTAATTAGAGCTGACCATTTCTTAAAGAATGTTTTAATATCTTTTTCATTATTTATATTGGTATCTCTTTGCTCTAACATGCATTGTTTTTTGAGGCAATTTTTAACTTCTAATATTGTAGGAGCCCTATGGTTTTTCCAACATTTGATAATTAAGTACCTAGCTGCTAATATTGAAAGTATTACTAATTTTTCTTGAGGATGTTGCTCTTCACTTTGTTTTGTACAAAATATAACTTGTGTAAGTGTGAGACCCAGAGGGGAGGCCTTCAATATATTTCGGAACCAATATTCAAGTTTATGCCAGAATTGCCCAATTTTCGGGCAGCTCCAGAACATATGTTTTAAATCAGCTGCTTCTAAAGAGCACTTTGGGCATCTATCAAAGTTGCCGTTGTGTAATTTATATCCCTTCTGTGGTGTAAAGTATGCTCTATGCAGTAGCTTAGTATGAGCTTCTCTCCAGGTTGCTGAAAGCGTTGCCTGAGATACTTTTCTTATAGATTTTTGAAGAAATTTTGGATCTATAATACAGGGGACAATTATTCTATTCCACTCTTCAGCTAGTTGGTCAAGGAAAGAGACTCCTTTAATGCTATTTAGAGATGTGTAGCAAAAAGTTATTGACATGTAACCACTCTTCGTAAGTGTCAACCAACTTTCCATCTTACCCATGTCCCAATTCCAGCCTATCTTTCTAACCAATTCTGAAACAAAATGCCGTAATTGAAGATATGCAAAAAATTCATTGTTTTCTAACTTAAACTCATTTTTTAATTCCTCAAATGTTTTTACACTCTGTGTATCTTTTTTAATGAGTTGCTGAACCCTCTTCAAGTTTTTAATGTGCCATTTATCAAAAATTGCCAACTCAAGGCCCGGGGGAAAATCGGGACATCCCTTGATAGGCATGTGTTGTGAAGCATTACAATTAATTTTTAAGAGGTTCCCAATCTTCCACCATGCTCTAATCGGGTTTGAAATTACTTTAAGCTTTTAAATTTCTGGTGGTAGTGCTTTGGGTTCACAATGAGCCAATCCTATGGGAAGAAATGGGTAACAGATGTTTTCATCTAATAGATTATTAGTCACATAGTTTTTAATATGAAACCAATCTGTTACTGTACGTGCTAGGAAAGCTAAGTTATACAACCTAATATCTGGGAGGGCTAGCCCTCCAAATTCTTTCCCTACGGAGAGCTTAGGTATTGATATTCTAGATCTTTTTCCTTGCCATATGAAATTTCTGACGGCTGAATTAAGTGACCTGATATCTTTTTCAAACATAAGTATTGGAATATTCTGTATGACATATAAAAGTTTTGGTAAAAGAACCATTTTATACAACGCTATTCTCCCCGAGAGTGAGATTGGCAAATTCTGCCACATTTTTAATTTCTCTAAAATAGTTAACAGTATTGGCATCACATTTAATTTGTAAAGATCTGATGGGTTGGCTGGAATAATAATTCCTAGATATTTAAATGATTCTTTCACCTCCTTAAAAGGACATTCCTTAAGTGAGTCTTTTTTTTTCCTTAACCAAAGTATTTCTGATTTGGTTGCATTTATTTTGTAACCGGAGAAAGTCCCGAACTTATCTATTATACTAATGAGTTTAGGGATGTTTCTCTGTGTATTTGATAAGTAAAGAAGTACATCGTCTGCGTATAACGCGATTTTTGATTCATATTTGGTAATTGTAATTCCTTGAAGAGAATGTCTGATTTTTATTGCCAGAGACTCTATTGCTATGTCAAAAAGAAGAGGAGATAGGGGGCAGCCCTGCCTCGTGCCCCTTCGGATTTCGATTTCTGATGATAAAGAGTTATTTATTATTAACTTTGTGGAGGGGTTTTTGTATAAATTTTCTATGAACCGAGGAAAGTTATGTGTAAATTTGAATTTATCGAGAGATGTGAATATGTGGTTGAAGTACACCGAGTCAAAAGCCTTTTCGGCATCAATTGCGACTATTGCCAGATCTGTGTCACCCCCTATCTCCTCCCCACTATTTGACTTTAAGGAAAAATATTCTGTTATTGCTAATACTTCTCTAATTTTAGAAGCGGAATTACGATGCTTAAGAAACCCTGCTTGATCTTTATGGATAATATGACTAAGACAGCTTTGTAATCTACTTGCTAAGATTGAAGCTAATATTTTATATTCTGTATTCAAAAGAGCTATAGGCCGATATGACTCTTTTTGGCTTGGGTCCTTCCCCCCTTTAAGCAGTAATGTTGTATATGAGGCTGTGAAACTAGATGGAATAATTTTGCCATTAATATAAAAGTCATTGTATTGTTTACCCAAATAAGGGCCCATTTCTGGAGCTAGAATCTTATATAACTCATTAGGGAGCCCATCTGGGCCTGACGCTTTATTCAGTGATAGTTCAGAAATCGTTTTTCTTATTTCTTCCTCTAAGATTGGTTTATTTAGTTTAGTACATAATTCCTCTGGAACTTCTGGACATTTGAGATCGTTCCAAAACTCTCTAGACTGTTCCAGATCAGTGATTCTTGAAGAATAGAGATTTTTGTAATATTTTGTAAAGATCTCTGATATATCATCAGGTTTTGTCAATACACGCTCTTCCTGTCTTATTTTATCGATCATTGAGGGTTTTTTTTTCCCCTTTAACCAATCTGGCTAGTAATTTGCCCGATTTATTGCCAAATCGGTACATTTTTGCCTGAAACCTGAGTTCTTTTTGGGTTTCTATAAGCAATGCTAAATCGTCTCTTTCTTTTTTAGCTTTAATGTATTTGGCCCAGTGGAATGGTGTCTTATGGAGGAGATAACTGTTATACGAATTTATAAGAAAATTAGTGGCTTCCTTTTCCCTATTCTTCAGTTTTTTAGATAACTTTGCAGCATATGCTGTTATTTCTCCTCTTATTACTGCCTTTGCAGCCCCCCAGAAGATTTCTGGCCTATCAATGTAGTCTGAGTTAAATTGGACGTATTCTATGAATTTATCCTTCATATGTTTTTTAAATTTGGGATCATTTGTTAGGTAGTAAGGAAACCTGAATCTCGTTGCTACTTTTTTTGAATTGTTTAATTGTATCTCAAGAGTGATGGGAGCATGATCTGAGACAATTATTGGTGTAATTCCTGCTTTGGTATTATAGGAACAGAGTCTTTCGTCTATCAAGAATAAATCTATTCTAGATAGCGTTTTAAACGCTCTAGATATACATGTATAGTTTTGTTCATCAGGGTTTTGGGCCCTCCATATATCTTTGACCGATAAGTTTTGGAAAAGTTTCTTAAATATTTTTGTTTCCAGCTTATCTTTTTTAGTCTTTACTTTTCTGATGTTACTTCTCAGTCTATCTATTGGGGATTGTGGGGACATATTAAAGTCCCCGCCTAAAATCAGGTAGCCTTCTGATAAAGAAAGCGCCAGGGATTGCATTTGATTCCAAAACTCGTAATCGAGTTCATTAGGTGCGTATATATTGAATAGTGTATAAATTTGCCTAGCAATCCGAATTTTCAATATCACATATCTTCCCTCTGGGTCACTCCTTACCTGCAGTGTATCATAATCTACCCTTTTACCAAGTAATATTGCTACCCCTCTCTTCCTTCTAGTACTAGGCGAAGCAATTACCTCTTTTATCCAAGAACCTTTCAGTTTCATTGTTTCTTCAATGTTTAAATGCGTTTCTTGCAGAAACATTATATCTGCTTGAAGCTTGCGCATATGAGAAACTATGGTTTTCCTTTTTATAGGAGTTGAGATGCCTCCAACGTTCCACGATATCATTTTTAATTTATCTTGTGGCCTTGTCATCTTGGATTTAAGAAGTTAATCAATTTTAAAACAACGTATTGAGAGGAAGGAAGGGAGAGGGGAAGAGGAGAGGGAAGGAGGAAGGAGAGAAAGAAAAAAAAAAAAAAGGGGGGGGGGGGGAGGGCATTATTAAACCATGACACTCTATTTTATGATTAGAGGGGGGAACACTCCCCCTCTCTTTTTCCCTAACACAGAAGGAACCCCGTCTCAGGAATTGTGATCCTTCCAATACAGCCATAACATACTTTAATAGAAAGTAAAAAACAAAGAAGAGTATTTCTGTACTCATTTTTTTCTCCCTTTTTCTTCCTTCTTTGAACCAATAAACTCCTTCTGGAGAGAAAAATTATCTCACTAATTCAATTCTGTGTAGAACCTCTCTGCCTCTGAAGCATTGTCAAAAAAGTGAATACTATCTCCAATAACTACTTTTAGCTTGGATGGATACATTAAGATTGCCCTATGACCCTTTTGGATAAATTTTGAACAGATGGGTGTTAGATCTCTTCTTTTTGTTGAAGTTTCTACTGAATAGTCCTGAAATATTAAGATTTTGACGCCATCAATACTGATTGGTTGTTTTTTTCTATACTGTTGTAACATTCTAACTTTATCTAAATAATTCAAAAAACGAACAATGACTGGCCTGGGTCGTTTATTGGTGTTATTACCTGTCTGAGGAGGACCAATTCTATGGGCCCTTTCGATTACTACCTGTGAGTCTGTTATTTCCAGGAGATGACCTAGTGTCTCTGTTATAAATGCTGATAAATCTTCATGTGTTTTTCCTTCTGGTATACCGATTATCCTTAAGTTGTTTCTACGAGACCGGTTTTCTAAGTCCTCTAATTTCATCTGCATCTTTTGTAGTTTATTCCCTGCGTCATCTAATTTAGAACCTTGGGCGATTGTGGTATCCTCTAAATCAGATACCCTTTGTTCTACTTCTTGCAGCCTATTTGAAAATTGTCTGATTTCTGAGGATAATAATTCTATGTCATGTTTTATTTCATTTCTGAGGGTATCAAACTTGGGGGTCAATGCTTCTGAGATATTGTGGACTAGACTTTGCAGGTTTAATGCTTCACTTATTGGGTTTAAATTAGTTGTTGGGTGTATTTCTGCAACTGTCTCAGTAGAGCCTTTGGTTTTTTTATCTCTGTTTCTTCCCGCCATACTTGGAGATGTGATTTTGGCGGAAGTGTTAAGAAACTTATCCATGTGCCGAGTGTCAATGTGAATAGTTTATTAGTATAGAGAGGACACCAATGTGGTGAATTGTGATATCAAAATGTGAAAGTGTGGTTGTGTAGGGAAGAAAAAAAAAAAAAAGGGGGGGGGGAAAGGAACGTGATTGTGAAAGTGATCAGGGGGAGTGGGGTGCAGAAAGAAGGGGGAAATTCAATTTAATTTAAATGACTATTTATAAGTGATATAGGTGAGTTAGGACCCTTAGTGAGATTGTGTGGATAATTTCCAAATTCTATTTCTCAAGTATTGGCGTATATGTTTAGTGTTGCAGTGAGAATTTTGGCCTAACTGGCCTTTTTCAGCCCGCAAAGCTTATGCCCCTTGTTACCTCTAGTATGAATTTTTTGTTAAATTTCCTACGTGATAGAGTGTGTTAGTCCTCTACTAAGAGTGGTCTTTAGTTTAATTATATCCTATGAGAGCTAATTTATTTAAGTACGTATCCGTAGATACTTTTGTAATTGAAAGATATTGCCTCTTATTTAGAGGTTTGTATTTGATCTAGGGTCTTGTCCGAAAAAACCTATGCCAAAATCCTTCTGTATAAACCACCTTTGGTTTTAAGAAGAATTTAAATAAAATATTACCAAAGAAAATACAGACTTGATATCTTTTGCACCTGTATGCTGTCCCTAGGATTTAAAAGTTTGTCAATATGTCTAGTACCCTATTTCACAAAATCACAGACAGATAATTATTACATATAATCAGGAAGTGACAGTGAATGCTAAACAGTTACTTGTTGAACTATAACCAATGAACAAAAACATTTAGAAAAAACAAATCCCAACTGGAAAGAAGAGGCAACTGGGCCAAGCAAAAAAAAAAAAAAAAAAAGGGCAACAGGCAAGAGAAAAAAAAAAAAAAAAAAAAACAAGGATTTTCCTTTTCTTTTCCCTTCTCCCTTCTCCTTTCCTCTTTTAAGCAGGAAGGCAGTCCTTTTTCTTTAATTCAGCAACATGCTAAATTCCAAGCTAAGGGCAAGATCTTTTATAATGTTTTTAAAAGTTTCCTTTTCCTGTGCTGTTCTGTTCTGCCAAATGTGGGTTAAGAGATAGGGAGAATAATCTGTCTTGAAGCTAACAGATCTTGACAAATTTATACTTTTGTTCTTTGTATCTAATGTTGATACATAGTAGCATGTAAAGATACATGAGTCTGTTCCCTTTCTTGCTTTCCCTTCTTCTTTTCCTTCTCCCTTCGTTCTCTTTTCCTTAGCTTGCTTAATGTTAGACTTTCTCAAATAAGTGGTTCTGCAACTGACAATTTTCCCAGAGAAGGAGATTTTTCTTTTTTCTCCTTTTTCCCCTTCTTTTAAAACTTAATAACAAGTTTCAGTCCTGTTTGCTTATATTATGCTTCTGCTCGCATTCCCCCTATTACAGCCTTTCTTCACTCTTTCTTCTCTTTCTTTCCTCCCCTTATACTCCTAGGATAATTCAATTAAAAGTCTTGCAAAGTACAGTAAGAGTACTCACCCTCCGGTGGATTTTCAGAAAAACAGCGGTCTGAGAGTTGTCCACGGAGCTTCTGCTCCCTCTGGAGGCGGCCGGATTGGGTGAAGTATCTTTGCGGCGTGTGGAGTGCTATTTGGCAGAGGAGGCAATTATCTTTCTTGACCCACCTACTCCTGTACAGTATTGGTGGGAGCCCAGTTGACACTCCTGCGCAGGATCCTAACTCAGGGACTCTGATAGCGGGACCAAGCCCGCCTCTCTCCCGGAAGGACTCCGATCCAGCTCCTGTGATGAGAGCTCCTCTGCAATGCCAGCGCAGCCGGCTCACACGAACACCTCCTCCCACGCAGCACCGGTGGGGGAGGAGGGGTAGCCGTCAGTCTCGTTCCAGGGACCCAGGTACTCCTCAGCACACGTAGGCTCACCACCGGAGTATAGCGCTGTGAGTATACAGTTTAACACCGGGAGGGGGGAGGTAGACGCACTTTGGCTGACAAGGGGAAATGAAGCATAGTCAGGAATGTTATACCTGCTTTCACAGGCCTTTTAAGTCAGCTTTACCCTCTTCGCCTCTTCTCTGTGAGGGGTTATAAATCACAGCCAGAAATTTTCTTTCTCTCCCTTGCAGTATGGTTTGTGGAATCTTTATTTTCCTTCAATGTAGGGAATTTTCAGTGGGTTGAATTTTCCACTTAGCGTTCCGGCAGCAGTTACCTTTTGCCGTCCTTGTAGCAGCCCTATCTTCTCAGGGCTTGGCGCGTGGAAAACACCGCCAGGTGCTTGAGGCAGGAGAACAATTGCTCAGCTACCTGTGCTAAGCTCCTCCTCCGGAACCTGCTCTCCAGATAATATAATAATCTAGAGCATGCAATTTTAAGCAACTTTCTAATTTACTCCTATTATCAATGTTTCTTCGTTCTCTTGCTATCTCTATTTAAAAAGCAGGATGTGATGCATAGGAGCCGGACCATTTTTGGTTGAGAACCTGGGTTATGCTTGCTTATTGGTGGGTAAATGTAAGCCTCCAATAAGCAAGTGCTATCCATGGTGCTGAACCTAAATTGGGCTGGCTGCTAAGATTTACATTCCTGCATTTAAAATAAAGATAGCAAGAGAACAAAGGAATAATAGGAATAAATTAGAAAGTTGATTAAAATGTAATGCTCTATCTGAATCATGAAAGAAAACATTTGGGTTCAGTGTCCCTTTAATATCTAAACCACCACATACCCACCGCAAGTACCTATCCTGTTAACCCCTATACCGCCACTAGCCCACCGTAAGTACCTATCCTATTAAATCCTATACCGTCACTAGCCCACCGCAAGTACCTATCCTATTAACCCCTATACTGCCACTACTCCACCACAAGTATATATCCTCTTAAACCCTATACCGCCACTATCACCTATCCAATTAACACTATACTATTAACCCTAAACCACTAGTTCATTTAAAAAAAATGTTACCTTGAAGGAAAAAAAACAACTAAACTGTAACAACCCCCTACGCATTCTAACCCTACTCTACCTAACACTTAAACCCCCCTTTAAACTAAACCCCTTAAATTACATGAAAAAAAAATCTGTTACAGAAAATTAAAAAAAAACAGTATCCAAAATAAAAAAAACACCATTATACCTTACACTAATCTACATGCCCCATAAAATAAAAAAAACACCATTATACCTTACACTAATCTACATGCCCCATAAAATAAAAAAAAACACTATTATACCTTACACTAATCTACATGCCCCATAAAATAAAAAAAAACACTATTATACCTTACACTAATCTACATGCCCCATAAAATAAAAAAAAACACTATTATACCTTACACTAATCTACATGCCCCATAAAATAAAAAAAACACTATTATACCTTACACTAATCTACATGCCCCATAAAATAAAAAAAACACTATTATACCTTACACTAATCTACATGCCCCATAAAATAAAAAAACACTATTATACCTTACACTAATCTAAATGCCCCATAAAATAAAAAAAAACACTATTATACCTTACACTAATCTACATGCCCCATAAAATAAAAAAAACACCATTATACCTTACACTAATTTACATGCCCCATAAAATAAAAAAAACACTATTATAAATTACACTAATCTACATGCCCCATAAAATAAAAAAACACTATTATACCTTACACTAATCTACATGCCCCATAAAATAAAAAAACACTATTATACCTTACACTAATCTACATGCCCCATAAAATAAAAAAACACTATTATACCTTACACTAATCTACATGCCCCATAAAATAAAAAAAACACTATTATACCTTACACTAATCTACATGCCCCATAAAATAAAAAAACACCATTATACCTTACACTAATCTACATGCCCCATAAAATAAAAAAAACAATATTATACCTTACACTAATCTACATGCCCCATAAAATAAAAAAAAAACTATTATACCTTACACTAATCTACATGCCCCATAAAATAAAAAAAAACTATTATACCTTACACTAATCTACATGCCCCATAAAATAAAAAAAACACTATTATACCTTACACTAATCTACATGCCCCATAAAATAAAAAAAAACTATT